>NC_136429.1:487775532-487978032 GCF_052849685.1 Lactuca virosa
AGGACAGGAAATCCGTAAAAAAATGCATAACTTCTTCATCCGACGTCCGTTTTCGTCTGTCTTTTTACCGTTGTGCTACTATTGACGAGACCTTCGATTCTCGTTTAGATCGTGTCGGCTAAAAATCACTCGATCTAAAATTCGAGTTTTTAGCTGTCTACTGCTAAGCTGAAACTTAGACAAATCATAACTTCCTCATACGAAGTCAGATTTGGGCGTTCTTTTTATACATACTCTCGGTTTAACGAACACTACGACTTTCGTTTAGATCACCAAGGCTAAAAAGTAGTTTATCAAAAACTCATTTTTTACGACATTCGGCACCGTGCCGGTTTTGTCGCGAAACTTCGACAGGTCATAACTTCTTCGTTATAACTCGGATTTTGGTATTCTTTATATATTCGTAATCCTTGTCACGACCACTACAACTTTCTTAATAGATATCAGCTTTATCTAATATTTATTTTTGACGCTCATTTTTATTCTTAATTAATTAAACCCTAATAATTAAGCATAAAACACATAATATTCACATAATTCCTTTTCATTTCTTTTAAATGAGTTACAAAGGTTATCCTAGACTATTATGTCAATATTAATGCCTAGCCTAGAAACACGGGAGTTACATTAGTCCTCCATAGGTACTTAAGAATGTTCTTTACTCCAGTCCAGTGAGCTCTACCAAGGTTCCCTTGATATCGACTAACCATGCTCAAAGCAAAAGCCACATCAAGGCGAGTACACGTCTTAGCGTACATGATTGAGTCAACAGCGGAGGCATATGGCACTTGACTCATATCCGCTATCTTTTCATCAGTTCTCGGTCTCTGAGCCTTGCTCAGTTTGGTATTGCTCTGGATGGGCAATTCACCTTTCTTGGAATTCTCCATGTTGAAACGTTTCAACACCTTATCCAAGTAGGTACTTTGACTAAGTCCTATTAGTATTTTACTCATGTTTCTTAATATCCATATCCCTAGAATGTAAGCAGCTTCCCGAAGGTCCTTCATAACGAAACACTTCCCAAGCCAGTACTTAACCTCCTGTAAGGTTGGGATGCTGTTTCCTATGAGCAGTATGTCATCTACATACAATACCAGAAAGCTAACTCCACTCCCACTAGCTTAGAAATATATGCATGACTCATCTTCGCTTCTCGAGAAACCAAACTCTTTGACTTTCTCATCAAAACAAAGATTCCATCTGCGAGATGCTTGTTTCAATCCATAGATGGATTTCATAAGCTTGCACACTCTATTAGGGTACTTTGCATTGACAAAACCCTCTGGCTGACACATGTAAACATCTTCAGCCAACTTTCCATTACAGAAAGCGGATTTGACATCCATTTGCCATATTTCATAATCATGAAATAGCATAACCCTTATAGATTTAATCTTCGCTACTGGTGAGAAGGTCTCATCATAGTCAACTCCATGAGCCGTTCACAACCAATCGCGCCTTATATGTGTGTACTTTCGCATCCATGTCGATCTTCTTCTTGAATATCCATTTGCACCTGACTGTCTTGCGGCCTGGTACATTATCAACCAAGTTCCAAACTTGATTGTCATACATGGACTGAATCTCGTTGTCCATCGCATCTTTCCATTTTGCGGACTCGGGGCCTGCCTTGGCTTCCTTGTAGTTAAATGGCTCATCCAAATTTACCAGTGTGCTAACACTGATAAACGTATCACCTTCAGTAGTAATATGGAAACCATAAAACTCTGATGCCATCCTAACTCGAGAGTAATGTCGAAGAGGTAATGACTCATCAATAGGTTCAACAGGAGTTTCCTCCTCGGTTTGAGCGCTAGTGTTTGAGGTTCCTTCATCACTTAACTCTTGAAGCTCTTCAAGGTTAATTTGCCACCCACTGTCCTCTTGGCATATGAGTTCTCTCTCTCGGAAAACCCCTCTCCTCGCAACAAAGACAACATTGTCACTCGGTCTATAGAAGATATACCCAAATGACTTCTGCGGGTAGCCGATGAAAATACATCGCTCACTACGAGGTTCGAGCTTGTCGTGAGTCTCTCGTCTTACAAAAGCCTCACAACCCCAAACCTTGATGTGTGCTAACGAGGAAACCTTCCATGTCCGAATCTCATGAGGTGTTTCGGCAACCTTCTTAGTTGGGACTAGATTAAGGATATGGGCGGCAGTCTCTAAGGAATACCCCCATAATGAGATAGGTAACGAAGCTCGACTCATCATGGAACGAACCATGTCCAACAAGGTTCGATTGCGCCACTCAGCCACACCATTCAACTGCGGTGTCTTAGGTGGCGTCAACTGTGAAACAATTCCACATTCCTTAAGATATTCGTGAAACTCGATACTAAGATACTCACCACCTCGATCAGATCGGAGCATCTTTATCTTCCTGCCCAATTGATTCTCCACTTCTTGCTTAAACTCTTTGAACTTTTCAAAGGTTTCTGACTTATGCTTGATTAAGTAGATATAGCCATATATGTTGTAATCATCAGTAAAAATCACATAGAAGCGGTTAGCATCCCTTGTGGTGGATATGAAGGGTCCACACACATCGGTGTGTATAAGATCCAACAGACCTTCACCCCTTTTACAAGTACCAGTGAAGAGTGACTTGGTCATCTTTCCAAGCAAACAAGATTCACAAGTGTCATCCGACTTTAAGTCGAATGACTCCAAGACTCCATCCTTTTGGAGTTGGGCTATGCGCTTCTTGTTGACATGTCCAAGATGACAATGCCACAAGCATGTCGTGTCCAAACCATTGGACGAATCAATATTAAACACATTATTTCCTAAGTTATCTATAACCATCACAGTTTCATATATACCATTACAAGGCAATGGTTTAAAATAAAATACACCATTATAGAAAGCATTAATAGAGCCAATTTCATTATCAAATGAAAATCTAAAACCTTGTTTATACAAACCATGAAAGGAAATAATGTTTCTCGCCATATCCGACGAGTAGTAACAATTATTCTCTAAATTTAAACCACTACTAAGCAATAAAGAATAAACTCCAATCTTGGTCACAGGAGACACTTTCCTATTCCCCATGATTAAGTTTATCTTCCCGTGCTCCACATCCCTACTTCCTTTTATTCCTTACAAATCAGAACAAATGTGATAACCACAACCTGTATCAAGGACCCAAGAATTAGCATGTGATGAGTTAATAGATAAAATAGTGTAAATACCTACGAAGGTAGGCTTAATCTTCCCATCCTTAATGTCCTACAAGTATTTGGGGCAGCTTCGTTTCCAGTGCCCCTTTTCATGACAATGGAAGCACTCTGCTTCCCTTGGATTGGAAGATGGCTTAGCAGAACCACCTTTGGTTCCACTAGAAGAGGATCCATCATGGGAATTTCCCTTATGGCTCTTAGAAGGAGCCTTCCTATTCTTTCCTTTCCCATGTCCAATTTCCAGAATAGGGGCTGCAGCAGTAGGAGTGGGTACAACAGACTTGCCTTTCAAATTACTTTCTTGCAGTTCTTAGTAGGCATTGAAGCTTGCTCAGAGTGACTTCCTCTTTGTTCGTATGATAAGTCATTCCGAACTGATCATAACAAGGAGGCAAAGAGTGTAGGATAATGTCAATAGCCAACTCTTCATCGAAGTTCACATTCAACTTCAGCAAGCGGTCCACAAACCTTTGCATCTTTTGCAAGTGGGCCATGATGGACTCTCCATCCTTCATTTTGGTTGTGATCATGGAGGCTATGATTTCATACCTTTCCTGCCGAGCACTTTGATGGTACCTTTCCATCAAATCTTGGTGCATCTCGAAGGGCCAGAAGTCCTCATAGGACTTTTGAAGCACAGCAGTCATGGTAGCAATCATAATGCACGACACCTTTGTCGCGTCCCTCTTACGAACCCTGTATTCCTCGATTTTCTCGGGAGTAGCAGTTTGTTCATCAATCTCCTTTAGCTCTTTATCGAGGATATATTCTTTTTCCTCGTAGCGAATGGCCATACGAATGTTTCGAATCCAATCATTAAAGTTTGACCCATCGAAGATAGTTCTCCTAACCAAGTTCATGAGGGAGAGCGAGCTAGAAGGGTTGGAGCCTGAAGAATTATTTGGGATAGACATCTGAAAAGGAAAAAAGAACAAATTTTAGATTAGATAAGAATCCTTAATATAACACCCAAATGAAATATTAAGGCTAGGACCCAACACAATATTCTACAATTTGGAAGAGGGAAGTCGTAATCCAATTGCAAAATATTTGAAGGTAGGTAAATGACGATTTACCAATTTCCACCATGAAAAACGAAATTGATTATTAAGTTTTAAACGAATTGAAACTCCTAGATCTTTGAGATTCATTGAACTTTTCAATGGCACGTTTAATCTCAATTATGCCCTTCAAGTTTGTGACTGCGATACCGAGGATCGCAAACAAGGTGTAAATAACCATGCAAATTGCTTGGTACTCTTGATGTCACATATCACCTAATCAATGTTCCGGTTAACCATACACGCTCCATTGATCTATGACAAACATCAAGCTACCCTTTTCCATCCTTGTTAGTCCCAAATTAGTGTGTCGGTTAACCACACACGCTCCACTAACGACTTGGCAAGGTGCAAAGTGCAATTTCATGTAATAGCACCATTTTCACGTTTTTCCTAAAGTAACTAAGATTGGGAATTTATAAAAGTTCAGTTACTTTATAATTTCATTATACTTATTAATGAGGATTAATGTCCTATCCTACCCGTTCGGCTAATGACACTCCACTAGTTAAGGGAGCGGTGTGTGAGAGTGAACACCCATTCAATCGTCATTTTATAGGCAATTTCCTTATACCCCCTTATAGACCAGCTTCGTGAATGAGGCCTACTAACGGTAAGACTGACTTGTCTTATATATATATATATATATATATATATATATATATATATATATATATATATATATATATATATATATATATATATATATATATATATATATAAGTATTAATTTTTAATATTATAATAGTATAAGGGTTGAATTTTAAAGTTTTAAAATCCTAAGGTTTGAAATTAAATGTTTCATAAGTGAGACTTTACAAATTCCAAAACTTGAGGGAAGTATTGTAACTCTTCAAAACTTTTGAGTTCCATAACTTATGGAGTTTAATGTTCATGAATGAGACTTTTCATATTTCATAACTTGAGGACAAGTTATGAAACTCTCTTCAAAAACACTTAGATCAAAATATAAACTAATACAATTATCATATAATTTATAATTTACCAATTTGACTTAATTTAACTTATATAGCAAGACAATTCATATCAAACAATACAAATAATCAAATTATGATATAATCAAACCATTATCTTAAAATTTGATAATTGTCTTTTAATTGGATAAGGATAATCACTACCATATCAGAAAAAAAAATTTATGATACAAAAACAGTTTGCGATAATGATCCTAATCCAATTCTAGTCAAAAACTCAAGAAAACTGGCATCTAACGATCCAACTCGTCTAGTCTGGCAATGGACTCGTCGAGTTCATCATCAAATTATCCAACTCGTCGAGACCAATCATAGGACTCATCGATTCCAGTAGTCAGAGTCCAGAATTGCAATTTTTTCAGCTTTGAAAATAACACAATTGGATCAGTATAATAGAAAACAAACATGTCTCTGATACCACTGTTGGGTTTTGAGCATTATAACACTCCTATGGTGCACATGCGACCCTAGATGCTTTGGATCTAAGTTTTCTCTAATTATACATGCAATTTCATTTTTCCAAAGCATACACCCTAACTAGCATCCAATTGGAGATATACAACATAAAACCAAGTTAGATGAATACATCTTAATGTAGCTTGTAGTTCTTCCCCTTTAAAAGCTTTAGCACCTCAAATGTGATGCCTCTAATGTGTCACAAACACCAAATGCAAGAGGAGGCTTATGAGGAGAGGCTAGGTAGCTCCAAGATCGGTTATGGTTCTTCTTTAGAATGCATGGGCCGATTTTAGGGGTTAAGGGGTTGCTTTTATAGTGTGGAAAAGACTAGGGTTTCCTCCATGCAAACCCTAATTCACCATGACCCTTCATATTTCTTAGGCCCTTTGGGTTAAACCTACATGGACTATCATAAAGGTTTAGCCCATCCCTAATCAATCATGGATCATTAGCCCAAACTATAAGTATTACTGATTTAGTTAATCTTTCCCCGTAAATTTAATTAGTGTCTTTTGATCACTAAATTAATTCCAAATTAATTTTTGATCAATACTAATTAAATATTATGATTTATCAATTAATATATTATATTTATAATATATTAATAAATCACAAATAACCACTTTCTCAAAAGTCCATCCTATCAAATTGCTTCAGTGAAGGCAACCCAAAAGGACCATGCTACTATCGGGTCAAGTACATACCAATTATAGTTATGGGCTTAGACACCTAATCCAACAGATACCACAGTCTCTTTACCACCATTTCTTATTCCTACTTCATCTGAATTACCTTCATCAACCCACTCACCTACCTTCGATAATACCATGCAACAACCCATTACTTCTTTATTCCCATCCCAATCCACAGAAGGTCCAAAACAGTTAACGATGATGAAACTGATGATGGTGAGTTCATAGGTTCATTTATTGATATTAAATTCAATTGTGAAGAAGAAAACATACCCGATCACATGTTGATGTCTGGGAAGCAATTTAAGATTCTTAATAGGAAGCTTAATTCATTGCTATAATTACAAGTAGATGCAGGGGGTAAACATTTAGTTCCTGGCTTAGAGGTGGATGTGATGCTGAAAGCTCAAGAGCATCGTATTCAGAATAAACTTGATCACATGGACAAATGCAACGAGTTACGAATCAAAGCTCAATCCGAGTCATTTAACGGAGCATTTAAAGAGTTGAAGACTGTTGCGAGGGAAAGACATGTTCTTTTTGTTCAAGATGTCAAGACTGTTCGAGAAGATGTGAATAGAAAAATTGAAGAGTTAAGAGCTGATATGGAAAAGAAAATTCAGGATTTGATTAACAATTATACTTCTCTTCTCAAGAAGGTTGATATAATTGTTGAGGCAGTAACGAAAGTGGTTCAGTGGTATAACTCCATGGCTCCAAAAGTTGATAAGAATGTTGAGGTGGATGCTACAAGTTTTTGGGAATGTTGCCAAGTTGCTGGCTGAATTAAAGGATCAAATGTCAAAATCTGGATCTTCGTCGTCTTCATTACTTACTCCTGAGTTTTTAACTCAGAAGTTTTGCTTGTTAGAGTCAACCATTCATAATGACTTGGTTCCACTTGCGAAGTTTGCAAATTTCATGCCAACGAATGCCCCTCCTGTTGTCATAGGGGTGCAAGGGGGAGAAAGGAGAAGTGTTGAGATTCAAGTTCTTCTTTGAAACACAAGCCTACCGAAGAAGATAAAGGGGAATTGTAATTAGAGATTCAAGTTCTTCTTTGAAACACAAGCCTACCGAAGAAGATAAAGGGAAAGGAAAAGGTGTAAGTGTTGAGATTTCGAAAGAGGAGAAGAAAGTCGCTTTAGAACAGGAGATGGAAAAACTAAGGCATATACAGAGCATTCTTCGACTTCGTGAAACTGATCCTCCAGGTTTAGAGAAGGGTGATCCAAAGAATCTGTAAAGTTATGAGAATATCGAGGCAATGGTTGTTTGTGGTGAAATGCATGACTTGAGAAAGTTCCGAAGAAAAGCTATGCAACAGAAAATTCTGATTTGAATCAGTTGGACTTTCCAATCAACAAGATGATGTTCATTACTACTCGGTATCATTCTTGATAAGTTCCAAGAAAAAGAGGAGTTCAAGAGGTTAAAGCTTCAATTTCATGTTGTCCTTGGAAAAGAAGAAGAAGAAGTCTGGTCACTTGTCAAAATAGCTCGAGTTCTTAGTATTTCCAAATATGTTTTATTCGAGGGAGTATTACAAAGTTTTCGCTATCATGTCGTCAGAGCAAACAATACTACATTTGACTTTTCGATTGCTGACTTCCCAATCATGAATCTAAACGACTTGATCACAGTTGCAAAGATTCTTAATGGTATTGATGAATCGAAACTCCAAGGTACAAGCAAAGAGGATTATTTGTTGGGTCTTGCACACGTCAAGATTGTCATCAACAACTATTATGAATGCTTAGCCTTGACTGATGTCGAATTGGCTTTGGCAATGGGAAAAGAAATTACCGTGCCTCAATCGTTGTTGAAGAGTCAAGCTGATTTAAAGCCTTATGTCGATGGAGAGATATGCTTGAAGCCTCTTAGGATAGTGTTTGTTGGAAAAAGAAAGAAGGGAAATAAAATGAAGTTTTTGTTCCAAGCTTGTGATGTGGAAAGGTATACTACAGCTCATTATACGAACTTTCTTGTTCGTATGTATACTTGTAAAAAGAATAATGATGGAGATAAGGCAGAGCTGAAGAAATTGATGACTTGGTATACTAAAGTTCGAAGAACTATGCACCAAGCTATCCAGATGTTGATGACCTGAGTCGTCACTTCTCACAAAGAGGGAGAATGTAGATGATGAACATTTTTGTAAGGTGTCGAAGGTCATGGATAGTTTCGATAGCTTGTTATTTTATTATAAGGGCACTTTAAGTATCGAAGTTTTCAGTGTTCAGTACCTTATATTTTTTGTGTGCTTTCATGATCCCTATAAATATGGGATGTGTACTAGAGATAGATAAGAACTTTCGTCATTTTGTCTAAAACTCTTTGTACGTACTGAAAGCATAATTGAGCCAAACAGACTTTATTTAGATCTCGTGTTCATCATTCTTACTTTACTCTGATCTCATAATACATACTCGATTTCATTACAACTACACAAACTGGTCTTGAATTTATTGAAGAGTTGCATCAGAAGGCCTTTCGTGAATATTTTGGCGTACTGAGCAATAGAGGGGACATGAAAAATGCGAAGAACGCCCCTAGAAACCAGATCATGGATAAAATGAATATCAATCTCTATGTGCTTCATGATTTAGTGTTAGACTGGGTTAGAGATCATGTACATGATGGCTTTGGAAGGAACACACTGAAGCTAATGAAGTAAATTACGAATCTAACATGTCTTGGCAACGACGTTAGCAACACCACAGTATTCTGCCTCGACACTAGACCGAGAAATAAACCCCTTCCATTTAGAAGACCAGGAAATCAAATTATCTCCAAGAAAAACAAAATATCCATATTTAGAACGGAGTGAGACTCGGCAACTGCCCTAGTTGACATCAGAGTAGGCACGAAGATCACATATAGGGAAAACATGAAGCTGCAAACCATGATCCAAAGTACCATATATATTTCGTAATATGCACTTTAGCGTATAAAGGTGTGGCTCTTGGGGATCATGCATGAACAAGAAAATATGTTGCACTGCAAAAAGCATTGTCCGGGTGAGTAAATGTAAGGGTCGAAGACCTGTTGTAATATGTCGATGACTTAATGTTATTTTACAAGGCATTTTGTAACGAAGCTTAGATGTTTAGTTCTTGTAATTTTTTGTGTGCTTTCATGTTTCCTATAAATAGGTATATTACTTAGAGATACAAGTAGGTCTATGTATGAACTTGTAAACATTCTTTGTGTAAGAATTGAAAGCATAATAGAGCTGAAACCAGATTATATTTACATTTCATGTTCATACTACATTCGTTTAACTCTGATTTGTTTCTTACTTGATTCATCACTTCATCAATTGGTATCAGAGCAGGAATCATAATCTGCGATCTGATTTTCACTCTGATTCAAAAGGTTTTTGAATCAAATTTCTGATTCAAAAGTTTCTGCACCTTTTGAAGTGAAAAAGCATTCTAGATCTTCAGTTGTGATTCGATTCAGCAATTTGCTTTCAAATTCTCTTTGATTTCTCAAAATTCGCAAAAAATTTCATCCGTACATCAATGGCGAACTTCAATCTCAACTCGATGACTTCATTCTCTCATTTGTTAGGATCTTCAACTAAGATTCCTATGCTTATTCCTGAATATTATGATCAATGGGCTGATCGTATGCAAGATTACTTGAATGGACTCGATGAAGACCTATGGTCATGTATCTCTAGGAATATTAATCCTCCGATAAATGTTCAACCAATTGGATCATCGTCTGGAACTTCAAGTGTTGGTGATCAATCGGATCGATTGAAGAAACTTGAGAAAAGATGCATAAGAGAGTTACGCGGTGCATTACCTCCAGTTGTATATAACTATGTCAGGAATTGTACAACTGCAAAAGATATCTGGAATAATCTCAAAGACAAGTTTCAGGGAAGTGAGAAGACAAAAATAAATTCAGTTAAGCAATGTTTGATTGAATTGAAGGAATTCAAGCAAAAAGATGGTGAAACGATTGAATGATATTATGATAGGCTGAATGAGTTGATCTACAAATGCAATCGTTATGGAATCACGAGGACTGCTATGGAATTCAATCTCATCTTCGTTATGGGACTCCGTAAAGAATGGAGGAGTGTTAGTATGATGGTGAAAAATCAACAGAGTTTCGACACATCTTCTCTAAATGATTTGTACAATCAACTGAAAACTCACGAAAGTGAAGTGAATGAAATAGCAGACGAGTCGAAGCTTAGTCTGGGAGGTCCATTAGCACTTGTCTCTAAAGTGTCTGAAAAGGAAGCAATCGAAAAAGGTGATTTTGATTATGAAGAGGGATTTATCATGAATTCGGATGATGAGGCAGTAGGTTTTTACTCAAACAACAGAGTCAAAAAGTTTTTCAAGAAACCGTTCATTCCAAAGGTGAAGCAAAGTGAGGGAAAAGGTAGTTTCGTGAACAAGGCTGCTGGAGAGGAGAAGAAGAAAATTGAGAAGAATGATGGGAAGGTTAATGAGGAAAAGAAATTGAAAGGAGATTCAGGTGTAGATTGCCATTATTGCAACGGAGCAAATCATCTAGCAAATGATTGCATGCTTCGTAAGAAGGATGAAAGAAAGAACAAAGTGAAGGACGAAGCGTATTATGTGGAAAGATTGGAAGAGGTGCGTTCAAAGGCGAAAAATTTGTCATTGGTGGCTAGAGGTGAACAGGAGGAAGAGGGCACATATCAGATCTGGTCTTCCGGATCCGATGATGAAGAGATGTGTAATCCTACGCATGGTGCCATGTATGCGAAGCTGGAGGAAGATTCTGACGAAGAGGTGACTGGTCATTGCCTCATGACCAAAAGTGCTGATAAATCTCCAATGACTACCAATGTACGTACTATTCTTCAGTCTTTCAATATTCCTATAAGTGCATATGATTCTGAATTAATTGCTTTTGATGATACTGTTGCTTATTTCGATGCTTTGGTTATCTCTGCTAGCAACGAGGCTAAGAAATCAACTTCTCAGTTGATAGAAGTACAGAAGAAGTTAGATGCCAAGAAAATAAAAATTGACAGTTTAGAATTGCAAATTACAAACATTATGTGTGATAGGGATTCGTTGTCTATTGATGTAAAACTCTTATTAGCTCAACGAAACATATACTGTAACTCTGCTAAAAGACTTTATGGCAAATTGACTGCATTGCATCATTCGTGTGAAATTAGCAAGGAGCAACATAGGAAATTATTACTGTTGAATCATAAAAGTGACCCTCTTGAACTTTGCTACCTCAGCCACTTCAGCACCCGCAGTCAGTCTCTTTATCAGCATCAGCAACCGGAGTCAGCTACCGCAGTCAACTTAGCTAGATTACTTTACTTGTCTTTTTTGTAATACACTCTATTGTCCAGTATGCCTTGCACGGCTGCTTATAGAGATGTAATCTAGTGCATTTCTGAGTCTCTATAAATAGAGACTTATTCTCCTGTATTGAACATACTCTATCACCGATAACTTATGCATTCTATCTGAATACACATTCTGAAGTTATCTCTCTAGTTTTCTTCACTCATCTCTTCTTACTTAAATCTTATCATAATTCTGCTGATCATAATCCCTCTTCGGAGCAAGTCTTTAAGACATAATCACTAAGCTTGATCTTCCTTATTAACTTGGAGTGAATGCATTCCTTGTTATGAATCAGCTTAAGTGTCTTCTTAATATAACAATTGCTGTCATTTCTATTACTTTACATTTCCGCAACTAACTCTCTAACTATCTAACTATATTATTGTTGAGCTTTTAGATCCTTTGAGATTAACTATTCCGCATTATACTTGTTCTAACTTTTGTTCAAGTGTGTCTCCAAGTTTTTCTCTCAACAATTGGTATCAGAGCCAAAGTGGTTTCTTTTTGAAAACGGAACTCTGATTATTCAAAGAGCCTTCTATACCACTAAAGCTCATTTCTTCAAACAAAAAAAAACAATTTCAAATGGCACAATCCTTATCTCTGAATGTTTCCAACAGTGTTGGTGGTTCTAACCGAGCCCCAATACTAGTCGCAAATGAATATCATCACTGGTCACAAAGAATGGAGAGGTACTTGAGGAGACTGGGTAGAGATGTATGGCGAGCCGTAGAAGAAGGACCACATGTTCCAGTCCTTACACCAGTCCAAACTGACGGCGCTGCAACCAGGCTAGGAGGAGGTCAACCAGCCATGAGCCGTCCCACCAAGGATGATCTCGATAAAATGGAAAATGATGTTGTTTCCTTTTATGAAATCTCCTGCGGAGTTGCTCCTGACAACTTCGATATTATCATAAATTGCAAATCAGCAAAAGAGATATGGGATGTTCTCAAGAACCTGTACGAAGGCACAGAACAAGCACAAGATAAGAAGCTTACTACCGCACTCAACGAGTTCAACAACTTCAAATCTCATACTGGGGAAAGTTTGGAAGACTCCTTCAAAAGGTTCAACCTGATAGTCACCAAGTTATCCAATGCGGGCACCATCCGCAGTAACCATGAAACCAATCTTCAGTTTCTTAATGGTTTGGGCAGACATTGGACTACGGCCAAGATGATAGTCCAAGGTGATAGAAAGATTCACTCCTTGTCACTTTACAAGCTCTATGGAGAACTGCAAGCTCAAGAATCCACCGTACTCAAAGATTGTGCTGACTTCGGAGGACCACTTGCTCTCATAGCACAAGCTCCACCGCAGTCACCTTACTCTTCCTCGTATGACACTCCACCGCAGTCATACGAAGCGTATTCTGAATATGATGATGAAGAAGATTTTCAGAAGGCTATTGCTCTGGTTAGCCAACAGTTCAACCGTCTACCACCTCCTTCCTTCCGCAAGAATCAACAGTTCAACAAACCTCCATTCAACCGTAACTTCGGTTCTCAGAACAACCACCCTCGATATCCCAAAAGTTCTCATCCTCCACCACAATCTCAGAATAATCAACCAAAGGAGATACCGCAGTCTCCTCAAATCACTGACTCCGATACTCCTTCAGAAGACAAGACTGATGTTGTAATTTGTCACAAATGCAACAAAGAGAATCACTTTGCACGAGATTGTAAGGCCAATGTAGTGAAAGATATAGCACTCTACCTTAGAATGGTTCAAGAGTTGGAAGACAAAGAAAAAGCTGAAAAGGCAAGGGCATACGTAGCCCATGTCAAAAAAGATCATCAAGTCTGGTCAAAGGAAAAGGGAAAATCTGCATGCTGGCCATTGCGGATGATGATGGGTCTACAATGTTGAACAAGAACTACTGCTACATGGCAAAGGATGGAACACTAAGCATCATCGAACAGGTAAAACTCATTATCCAAACTCTAAACTATAGCATGCATGACTGTCAGCCTTACATAGATGATCTTAATGACACTTGTACTGCCGTCCTTACAGACTATAATAAAGCCTTATATGAGAAGAACATTGCGTCCCAAGAGATGTTCCACGTGAGAGGACGACTAGATAACAAAAGACTTAAGATGGATATGTTAGAGAAGGACCTAGAGTTAGAAAAGGATGCAAGAATGTTAAGTGAAACCCAATTAGAGATAGCTTTGAACCAGAGAGATTTAGCTCAGAGAGAAATTGTACGCTTAAATCTCTTAATTGAAAAATTGTTTAATGAAAGTGAAGCTATTGAAAATTTGGTAAACAATGGAACCGTGGACAATACATACAATTGGGGTTGGTCAAATGGATATCCTACCGCAATGGATTCCTCACCCCGGTTCAACAAAGACAGACTGTATGTCCCTCCGGACCGAGAATTTCATTTCCCTGTCAATGACAAAACCTTTCCCGAAGATATCAAAACACACTTCGGTAGACTGCATAGTCTAAGCAATAACTGTGTCATTGAGGAAATAGCGCCTGAGGTTTCGGGTTACACATGTGATCTAATTCCTATCTGTGGCACCGTCTATCCAAATTCTCAAACTTCATCCGTAGTTGATGAAGAGATTGTTGTTGAGGGCCCCGAAGTCTCAAAAGACTTTCCATCTCTGTCCTCAGACCGCAGTGTCTCTCACTGTAGTCAAATGTCCCACAAATGTCCCACCGAAGTCCCAACTAAGACTTATTCAGCGGTAGTCAAGTCATCCCTACCGCAGTCATCAGTTCAAGGAACTGTAACTCTTCAGCCAATATTTCATGAACTACCTATAGAAAATTTTGAAGTAGGTCAATGTTCTCAAATTCCTGAATCCTCAAGTTCTGATGACTCAAGTCCGCGTTCTCAAAATCATTTTAAGAATTCCAGGAAACCGCAGTTGAACAACAATGATTGCGGTTCACCAAAATCTTTGGCAAAAAAGGCTTTTAAAGAAGAAATCAGATCTCATGGTACTAATAGACAAACTTTTTCAAAAAACAAGAAGCAAGTCAGATTTCCTAAATCCAAAAGTCCTGAAAAACTTGTTTTCTCTCACTACATTTCAAAAAACTCTCCTGTCAAGAAAACAAACAAAAAGGAATGTCAAATTTCATCAGTCATTTCCAGCTCACCTGACAAAAATCAAAAGAGTGTAAAGTCTTTTCAAATCAATGGTTTTCAAATATATTCCTTGGACGACCCAAAATGGAAGGGTATCTTACCTATTCCAACACTTTTAAAGTCACATCAAAATTTCAAAAGATGGAAGGATATTTTACCAACTCCACCAAAAGGAGTTCAGAAATCTACACGTGCTAAAACCTTTCAAAAACAGACTTTTTCAAAACCCAAAAACACTCGTGTCAGGAATTACCCATCTCGGACCGGTAACAGATCCAAAACATCCTTAAAACCACTAACCAATCACAGTGTCAGATCAAAAGACAAAATCTCCTTTTGTAAATGTCAGTGTAGTTGTCAAAAGGTTTTATCTCATCTCAAATCGAGTCATAGTCAGAAACCTCGTATTTTTTCAAAAAATCACAACACTCCAAATCTACTCAAACACCCAGGACTAGGCTCAAAAGTTGACAAGGGACCTGTCCCTGCAACCTCGGACCATGCATCACTCAGAAACACATCAATTGTCCCAGGCTCCAAACTTGTTTGGATGCCTAAACTAACTGTGTAATTCTCAGGCTTTGTGCAAGGAGGAACAAGAAGAAGAGTGGTTAATTGACAGTGCCTGCCCCTTGCACATGATCGGAAGGTTAGAGTACCTTCGGGATTTCAAGCCTATATGTCATGGTGGAAATGTCACGTTTGGTAACAATACAAACGGTGTCATCCGAGGTTACGGTGTTCTCACTACGGGGACCTTTTCTATTCAGAAGGTTGCTTATGTAGAAAGCCTTAAACATAATCTCATCAGTGTTGGCCAACTATGTAAAGCAGGACATCGTGTTGAATTTGATGATCAATTTTGCTATGTAATGACAAGTGACAGAAACACATGCCTGATCAAATCCCGATCCGAAGGTACCATGTACCCTTTGGATGTCTCTCTGATCATTGTTAGACCGCAGTTGTGCTTCCTATCCAAAGCTATATCTGAAGTCAGCTGGCTATGGCACCGCAAGCTAGCTCATCTCAACTTCAGGTACATCAACAATCTAGTCAACGGAGAACTAGTTCGCGGTCTCCCTATTCTCAAATTCAGCAACGATACTCTCTGTCCGGCTTGTGAATGTGGTAAACAATCCAAAGCAAGTCACCCTCTGATAATGGACTCTTCTATTTCTGAATCTCTGGAGCTATTGCACGTTGATCTCTGTGGTCCATCAACCGTAGCCAGTCTCCACCACAAGAAGTATATATTGGTTATTGTTGATGACTATACACGCTTCACATGGGTCTTCTTCCTCAGACTCAAATCAGAGACACCGCAGATCTTCATCAACTTCATCAAAGAAATCGAACTTCAGATCAAGCTTCCAGTTAGACGCATCTTCAGTGATAATGGAACCAAGTTCACTAATCATCTTCTCAACAGTTTCTTGGTGTCTAAAGGCATTTCTCACAACTTCTCAGCACCCTACACACCGCAACAAAATGGTGTAGTAGAAAGAAGGAACCGCACACTAGTAGAAGCAGCCAGATCCATGCTTATCTTCGCCCAACTTCCTCTCTACTTCTGGGCTGAAGCAGTAGCAACCGCATGCTTTGTCCAAAACCGAAGTATCGCGTGCAAACGCCTCAATAAAACACCATATGAGGGCCTTAACAACCGCAATCCCAATGTTCGCTTCTTTCATATTTTTGGGTGTAGATGCTTTGTGATCAACAACAGAGATCAGCTCAACAAGTTTGCACCGAAGTCCGACGAAGGCATCTTCCTTGGTTACTCCACTAACAAAGTTGCTTATCGAGTGCTCATCAGGCGTACAAGGCTGATCATTGAAAGCTTCGATGTGAAATTTGATGATTCTCACATCCACGACGCCCCTCCATCCACTGAAACCACCGCAATCATGGAAAGTGACATTCCTGCCTCTTCAGGTCCCTTGAATCTAGTTGAAGTCAATTATGATGATCTTTTCGATCCTGTTGAAACGGCGAAACTATCCGAAGTTCTTGTGTCACCCGCAGCTCAACAACAACATGCTGATGTTTATGGACCATCTTTATCTGAAGTAGCCTCTCTCAATACTTCCACCTCTCCGGTTGAGGGGGAAAGCTCTACTCCGGATCTAGCCGCAACCGTCGAGGTTCCAGTACTTGATGTTGTTCAAATTCCTGTCCGCAGAGAAGCATTACCATCAAACGTATCTTCGGATTCGGATGATGAACTCATAGAAAATTTTGACACTAGAACTGATCCAAGGATTGTCACTCTCCCATCCGTAGTCCAGGGGGAACCTTCTCAGGTTCCAGAGGAACTCCCATCTGCAACCCAGGGGGAACCTCTCCCAACTGCTCAAGAAAATTCTGTTCCAATAGATCAAGATGACTCAGCAGGATGTTCTCAAGTCCAGGAGGAACTGCCATCTCCAACCGCATATTCCTCTGACATTCAAGATATTCCCTCTACCGCAGCTGCTGATCATCTGCTGCCACGTCTTCATGTATGGACGAAAGACCACCCACCAGGTCAAATCATTGGGAACCCATCCGCAGGCATCCAGACTCGATCTTCCAAGGACCTATCTGATCACTGCCACTATGCAGCATTTATGTCCTCGGTAGAACCCAGAACGATCAAAGAAGCATTGCTTGAACCTGACTGGATAGCCGCAATGCAAGAAGAGCTTGAAGAATTTCAAAGAAATAAAGTTTGGCAGCTCGTTCTGAAGCCACGTGGTCACTCCATTGTTGGCACTAGATTGGTGTTCAAAAACAAGCTGGATGAATCTGGTGCGGTAGTCAGAAACAAGGCAAGGCTAGTTGCAAAGGGGTATAGTCAACTTGAAGGCATTGACTACGATGAAACATATGCTCCGGTAGCACGCATGGAAGCTATCCGGATCTTCCTTGCATACGCAGCCCACAAGAACGTCAAGGTACACCAAATGGACGTTAAGAGTGCCTTTCTCAATGGGGAACTAAAAGAAGAGGTCTATCTTCAGCAACCTCCAGGGTTTGAAAATGTTGAATTCCCAGACCACTGCTACAAGCTTGAAAAAGCAGTCTACGGTCTGAAGCAAGCCCCAAGAGCATGGTATGAGACTCTTTCTGAATTTCTCGTCTCATCCGGGTACAAGAGAGGAGTGATTGACCCCATGTTATTTAGAAAAGCTAATGGTGACCACCTTATGCTTGTATAAATATATGTGGATGATATCATCTTCGGTTCGACTGATCAAGGCATGGTGGATAAATTTGCTAAGCTCATGACCAACAAGTTCAAAATCAGCATGAATAGAGAGATCAATTTCTTTCTAGGACTTCAAGTGAAACAAATTCCGCAAGGGATATTCCTTCATCAAGAAAAATACACCACTGAACTATTGAAGAAATATTCTATGGACAACTGTTCATCTGCTAAGGTCCCCATGGCCTTCGGTTATAAGATCTCTGCTGATCCCGCAGGCGAATCTGTGGATCACAAGACTTATCGAGGTATCATTGGTTCTTTCATGTACCGCACCGCAAACAGGCCAGACATTGTTTTTGCAACTGGTGTATGTGCAAGATATCAGGCGAACCCAAAAGTGTCACATATAACCGCAGCCAAACAGATACTACGGTACCTGAAAGGAAGCAAATCTCTTGGTCTACGGTACCCTGCAGGCAATGACTTCAGCCTGCAAGCTTTCACAGATGTGGATCATGCCGGATGCAGATTAGACCGCAAAAGTACTTCAGGAGGATGTCAATTTTTGGGTGGAAGACTTGTCAGCTGGTCTTCAAGAAAACAAAGCTGTGTTTCTCTTTCTACTGCAGAAGCTGAGTATGTGGCCACAGCCAGTTGTTGCTCTCAAGTCCTTTGGATGAAAACTCAACTAATGGACTACGGGTATAGAATGCTGCGGATACCGATCTATTGTGACACAAAAAGTGCTATTGCTATCTCTCACAATCCAATTCAGCACTCCAAGACTAAACATATTGAACTACGGTATCACTTCATCAAAGACCACATCTTAAAAGGTAACATTGAACTCATCTTTGTCCCTTCTCATGAAGAGATTGCTGATGTGTTCACAAAAGCGCTCGATTCCACAAAGCTTAACACCTTCCTGCAAATGTTAGGAATGATGAATCCAGACCCGTAATTCTTTTTGAATTGTTAGCTACCGCAGACCATCCTTGGTCTCCGTTGCGGTTCTAACTGAGAATTACATATGATAGATGGCTTTGGTACCGCAGTCTAGGTACCGCAACCATATATCATACGTATCTCTCATGAATTGTTAGCTACCGCAGACCATCCTTGGTCTAGAAACTGTCTCATTCCCTTTCTGAATAAACCTGTGTCAGACCTATTTTAGGGATGATGACAAAAAGAACGTTTTCCCATAAGCTCATCCTTAATTTGTCCTTTCCTCTCCCTAATATGTCCCATCCGTTACAACTTCCTCTCCCATCACCCCTACGATCACCTGACGTATTGACATGCGTCTGACTTTACATTAAATGCAAAACCCCTTTTGGAAATCTGGCAAAATCTTTTCAAACCCGGTTTAATTATGTGTGGCTGAGATTTAATCCAAAATTCATAGATTCCCCAAAACCCCAATCGATATTTTACCCTATCCTTACCATTTACCTAGGGTTAAACATTTTTCACCCCCCCCCCTTTATAAACCTATCCTCTTCCCCAAATTCACTTTACGCTTTCTGAATATCGATCATTCTCTCTAAAAAAAACCTCAAGCACTCTGTTTTCTACTTCTTCTCAAAACCTTCAAGCTCCTACAATGGTGAAATCAGGTGCATCAAAGAAGCAATCTAAGGCTTCAGGCTCTGCGAATCCCACCGGTTCCGACTCTCCACAATCGTATCAAGCAATTTTCGAGCAATATTTGAAGATCATCCCTCATATAATGCTCCCATCAAGCTTATAATCAAGTTTCTCAAGAACCACCCTCTGTTTGGTCCATTCGATGCATTTAAAGACGTTGTTCCAATTTCTACTCTATTCAAATGTGCGTTCTCTACATATCGCCCAATGGAAAACCCCCAAGAAGTTCACCTCAACCTCATGAACGATTCTTTGGTCATCTTGTCCAAAGAAAAGTTCTTAACTGCCATTAATCTTCTGGTTCACCCTTCCATCAAGATTTTCTCACCTTCAATGGCAGACGTTACATCCGCACTCTACCAGATGGGGTATCAGAAACCAATTCGAGGGATTGGTGAGTTCAAAAAGAATCAGCTGCCTGCGGTATGGCAGTTTGTGTGTCACTTTGTCATCCCCTGCCTATCCGGCAGAACCGGAGGCATCGACAACATGGGACTGAAGCTACTGGAATTGGTATGGAGCATCTACACAGGCCATGATGTAAACTATGGACAAATCCTTTGGGACGACTTCCTCCAATACATTCCCAAAGAGCACCCAAGGGAGAACCCAACCGAGCTCATATTTGCACGGTTCTGGTCACTTTGTATCTCAGACTTACATGCGGATGCTGGAATAGACATGGGTAGTGACATCAACTTCTTCGTCACTAAGGATCTTAAAAGGTACAACCCTTCTTTTGATCAAACTGTATATGGACCGATACGCAGACTCCCTACTCATATTCTTTCTTCTCTTGGTCTTGAGACTGCTGATGTCTCAGACCACATTGAGGCTACGGAGGGTATTGCCCCATACCCTTCTACCCCGCCTCTTCCATCCGCAGCCATTATCCCTGAGGGTACCGCAGTCCCCTCTTCCACTACACTATCCAATCTTTCTCAAAGAAGAAAGCAGTTGGCAACCAAGAAGCAGAGAAGTCCAAAGAAAAAAGCTCCAAAACCAACCGCACCCTCCAAGAAAAGAAAAACCAAACCAGTCACACCTCCATCTGATAGTGACTCTGAGGATGCGCAACCGATTGCCATCGTTAAGAAATGGAAAACCACCACCGCTGACCAAATGCGTGACCGGACCTATGCTGAAGCCTCTCAAAAGGCTCCAGTAGTCCTTGGGGTGCCCGCACACCCATTCAACACCACCATCATTTTCCAGTCAGACTCAGAAACTGAGTCTGATTCACAACATCGTGGAGACTCCCCCCCCCCCCAGTTCACTCCCAAGGGGATGATACTGGTGCACGCCCTAAGGTCTCCAGGGCTTCCCGACTGCATTTCTTTTCACCAGAGGAGTTGCGCTCCATCCTTCTTTCTGTCACCCAAACACTACAAACACCTTCCCACCCGCAGGGCACTTCTTTCGCCCATGCCAGAACTGAGCAGAGGCCACACTTGACCACGGGTCAAGGAAACCGAGGAAGCTCAGGAAATCCTACTCTGCTTACATCCTTTACAGGTGGTTTAGGCACGGGGAGCACAAATGTGCAAGGATCCGTGGACCCGAAGGACACTTCGGTGCGCTTTGAAGGATTTGACGGTGATGCATCCAATGACTCTTGGTTACAGTACAATCCGGTAACTGAGTCAGACAAGAAGAAGTATGATGCGTTCCAAAGGGCTTTCCAAGCCCGCAAGGAACAACAAATCAAGCAGCAACAACAGAAAGAACAGGAGATCCAGTCCGTGGCTAGGTATTGGGCAAATGCCATCAGCAATGCCAGTACCGTAGCCACCATTCAAAAAGTTCAGAACTGGATGGATCAGATGGCTGAAACAATGTTAAAAGCTCAAGCTTCAGGTGCAGCCGCAGGTACCTCCAAAGTTCCTCCTACTCCAACTCCCATTCCATCTCCCACTCCTACAGTCAATTCATCACAAGAGGAAGGATCCGCAGTTGAAATCAGCTCTGCTCCATCCTTCGGTCTTGATGATGACGATATCCAAGAGGTCAACAAGCCAAACCCTTCAGAAGATGACCTTATGATGTTTGAAGAAGAAGAGGAGTCCAGCGGTTCCCATCATTCGACTTCCAAGCCTAAAGAGAAAAAGAAAAAGAAGAAGAATGTTGTCTCCAGAAAAGAGTTCATGAGCCTTCAAGCCAAAATCGATCAGATCTTGGCTGCGGTCCAGCCTACTCAACCGCAACCTGAAGACACCCCAGGACCGCACTCACTGATTGAAAGAACAGAGCATCTGGAAACAAAGGAACGCATGGCTGCTGAACGAATCTCTCTCAAAGTACAGATGGGGATCCGGTCCCTTCACAACAACCGCAAGGTTGACCATAAGGATTCATGGCTGCAGCGGAACGCCTCATCACTGAGGTAACCGCAATCAAAACGGATCTTCAAGCGGCCATCGCGGATCAAGCTTCTCAGTCTCAGAAATTGATCGATGAGACTCATACTGCTTATGAGTCCACTATCTCTGTTCTTCAAGCAACCATCAACAGACTGCAGAAATCCCTTTCCTCCAACTTCCATGGCCCTGAGATCCTCCAGCTCACCAAAGAAATCCACAAGTTGCTCTTTAGCTCCTCCACTCCAAACAACCAACATTTGGCAGAAGCTCTCAAAGCTCAGTTCCAAAAAGTCTTCAACAAGGTGGATGGACTTAAGCAATGGCTTGAGGAAGCACCGGGGTTGCATCCCTCAAGAGGGGGAAGTGAAGAAGAAGAAGAAGTCCATCACTCTGATACTTCTATTCATCAGAGTCCCCCCATCATCACTGAAAAAATTCCCACACCACCGCAACCATCTCAACATACTCCATCTCCTCACACTTCACCTCCAAAGGATACTCCCAAAAAGCCAGAGACTCCTACGCACTTCAAGAACTTGGCTGAAAACATGTTTTCTCCGAGCACCACAGACTCCCCTGCCACCGCCCAAAGAAAGCATGATTGGAAAGCAGCCATGCTGGCAGAGTTAATTTGGAGAGAATGCGGGTTTGACACCATGATGGATGAGTCCTTGATCATTTCTTGGATTAATCCTCACCGCAGGCTGCTGGATGAAGACTACCGACCCCACCTCACATATGCTGAACCCCCTGCTGATGGGTACTAGGATGTACTAATTTCTCCAAATGCCAAGTACTTCACTGTATTTGAGCAGTTTGACCGGAGCCTTCCAGATCACAAACGACTGCCGATGGAGTTTGAGAGACTAAATTGTTTTTATGCTAAGCATGCCTCCTCCATCGAAAACATATGGTCTAACGACAGACCATCCGCAGTCAAGAACTACAAAGTCCGGAAATTTATGAAGGCTGAATACATCCAGTACACCCTGACAAGAATGGAACATGACTACATCCGCAGCCAAGCAGACTTCCCTTGCATGAATCCGGAAGAAATCTTCCTCATTGCCAAGGTATTTCAAAATAAGTCTAAGAAGCACCCCAAGATGAAGATTGCGCTGGAAAGGGCCAACACCTTTCTCAAGGAAACTGTCTGCGATTTCGCCAAAATAGATGCGGATATCTACCCCACCATCCTCAAGAAGTTTGATCTCCCACCTCTTGAACCTGTGCCAATGCCTACCGAAGGCTTTCAAGAGAGATCTCTAGGCGCAACAAACTTTCCTGAACTTGGAGTCATATTCAAAAGGAAGACTGATAATGTCAAATATTTCATTCCTATGACTGCCATGCATCGCCTCACCAGAAAACAACTTGACATCTGCCGGACCGTAGTTGAAAGATCGAAGCATACTACTGCAGAAGTCAAGTTTGAGATCAGAAGAAGAATCACATGGCTGGAAAACGTTAGGAAATTTTGGTGGATTCTGATCAAGTTCCTCAAACTTGATAGCTGAACCGAAGTTAAAGAGGTCACTTAGGGGGAAATTGTTGAATCTTAAAAGTGACCCTCTTGAACTTTGCTACCGCAGCCACTTCAGCACCCGCAGTCAGTCTCTTTATCAGCATCAGCAACCGGAGTCAGCTACCGCAGTCAACTTAGCTAGATTACTTTACTTGTCTTTTTTGTAATACACTCTATTGTCCAGTATGCCTTGCACGGCTGCTTATAGAGATGTAATCTAGTGCATTTCTGAGTCTCTATAAATAGAGACTTATTCTCCTGTATTGAACATACTCTATCACCGATAACTTATGCATTCTATCTGAATACACATTCTGAAGTTATCTCTCTATCTTTCTTCACTCATCTCTTCTTACTTAAATCTTATCATAATTCTGCTGATCATAATCCCTCTTCGGAGCAAGTCTTTAAGACTTAATCACTAAGCTTGATCTTCCTTATTAACTTGGAGTGAATGCATTCCTTCTTATGAATCAGCTTAAGTGTCTTCTTGATATAACAATTGCTGTCATTTCTATTCCTTTACATTTCCACAACTAACTCTCTAACTATCTAACTATATTATTGTTGAGCTTTTAGATCCTTTGAGATTAACTATTCCGCATTATACTTGTTCTAACTTTTGTTCAAGTGTGTCTCCAAGTTTTTCTCTCAACAATTACCTTTTCTAGCATATGAGAGAGAGAAGGTTGATAATATTTCGTATGATTGTAAGAAAACTATTGCTGAGTTTGACAAAATTCCTGATGATAGATATGCTTATGGAATTGTCAAAATTGACGAATGTCTGGATTCAAATGAATTAGTTAACATTGTGAATGATACTTTGACTAAATCAGAACAAATCAAAATTTTGAAAAAGACTGAGAATTCAACATCTGATTGTCAATCTAATTTTGCTGATATTGAAGATAACTCTGACAATATTAGTGAAATAATGATATTGAGGATGTTGATTGTTCTCAGTTGTCTGTCATTAATGTTGCATCAAAATTTAAAGGAAAAAAAAAAGATCAAGGATTTGATGGTTAAGATTAACACTGACAAACTTTAAACTTCGAAAGTTTGTGATCCTGATTTTGTGGATATTCGAGATAGTCAAACTGATAGTAGTGATGGTGAAAATGATGAAGACAATTCGCACAAAAAGGTCTCATCAAACAAAGGTTCGAAAGAAACTGAAATTCCATGAATAGTCGTTGATCAAGTGTACGGGGATACAGAAAAATTCGACAAAGTATTGTCAGAACAAGGAGATCATTTTCTGGAAACAAATACTGTGGTGTATCCAAATTTCAAGTGCACTAATGATGTTATATTCCCAAATCAAGTGTCTGTTACTACTGGGAATGTTGAAAATATTAAACCGGAATTCAACAAAATGGTCGAAAATGATAACAAGAAAACAACAGATGAAGGATTCTTTTCAAATCAAAGCACTGTCGAAAATAATCTAACAAAGAATTCGTATGTTTTTCAAAGACAAAAACCTCAACGCAAATGGGTTGAAAAACAAAAAGCTGAGAAAGAAGTTACAAAACAAGTTCTTGTGGAAAATGAAAGTGTTGTCAAATTAAATTCACCAGAATATAAAGAACAAATAGAAAAGTTTTCAAAAGAAAATGAAATTTCAAAAAGACAAGCACGAAAGAAAATTTTCTGGCAAACTGTTGAGTCTCGAAAGAAACAAAACGGTTTGACATTGAAAACGTCTGAAAACATAAAGACTAAATTTGTTGAGAACAAGTCTTCAAATTTAGCATCTTATTCAGACCAAAAAAAATCCCGCTCAATCAAACAACACAAAATCTGAATTTTATCCAAAAACAAATTCTTTGAAAGTTCAAAATACAACGTTTTCCACAAATGTCAAAAATACATCATAGATATTTCAAAAGAAACCCTCAACAAAACGATTTTCTTCTACTCATCAACAAAGATTTTCTTCAAAACAACAATTTCACAATCGATTTTCTCAAAATGCAAGTGTTGGAAATAATGATGGCAGTCGTTATGCCATGGCATTTCGTCCTAAATCAAATGTTGATTTCGTTCCACAAAAACCGAATTTTCCGAATCTGTCTGCAAAACAAACCTTAAAAGTTTCGTACACAAAAGGGTTGTCTCGTGACAAAAACATCGATCATTGGCTTGAAGGAAAAGGATGAATGTATCAATCAATGAAATGCTCTCAACAACAAATTCAAGAAGCTTATGAGAAGTATGTGAATATTTCGTCAACTAAAAGCTCATCTTCAAAAGATTCGAATGTATCGATAAAGACTTGGCAACCGATTTCGAAAGAGAAGCATGTTCAAACACAACCTAAGAAGACGAAGGCATATGTCAGTGACAATCCCAAACTATCAAAAACTTATGTTTCAGTTCCTTTACCTAGTGATGTGGACTTAATTGATAGTTTCAAAACTAAAGTTTGTGATTGAGTTAAAAGTTCTGCATTTCATTTTGCTTTTAAAGCTAATTTCCAAGGACCCAAACAGCCTTGGGTACCTAAATTCTTTCATTGATCGTAGGTGATACGTGACGAGCAATATGATGAGAAATGGTATATCGATAGTGGTTGCTCACATCACATGACTGGACGAAAGGAAAATTTGAGAGATTTTCGAAGCTTGGAAAATCCAGGTGTTGTGAAGTTTGGAAACAATCAGAAATGTCAAGTGAAAGGATATGGGAAAGTAACGAATGGACAGTTTACTGTAAATCGCGTTGCTTATGTCGAAGGTCTTCAACATAATTTGATAAGTGTTTCACAACTCGTTGTGGGAACTGGCAATCAAGTTGTGTTTAATGAAGAAGGGAGTATCATCTCAAAGGTTAAAACGAACGAAGTGTTACTGAAGTCAAAACGCTATGGCGATATGTTTACTCTTGATCTAAAACCGATTGTTAGGAAACCTTCAGTTTGTTTACTTTCGAAAGCTACATCTGATGTTAGCTGGTTATGGCATCGTCGTTTATCACATTTAAATTTTCGTAATTTAAATAAGTTGGTAATAGATGATCTTGTTCGAGGATTACCGGTTTTAAAATTTGACAATGATACCTTATGTGCAGCTTGCGAACAAGGGAAACAGCATAGGAAAGGACATCCAATTGTGATAGATTCGAAAATTGTGGAACTGTTGGAACTTCTTCATGTTGACCTTTGTGGACCATCAACTGTTGAAACTCTCAACAAGAAACGGTACATTTTGGTTATTGTTGATGATTTTTCTCGATTCACTTGGGTGTATTTTCTCAGGTTAAAATCTGAAGTCGCTCAAACAATGATTGATTTTATCAAGAAAATTGAGATGAGTTTGAAAAAGAATGTTTGTAAAATCAAAAGTGATAATGGCTCTGAGTTCAAAAACAATATGATGGATTCGTACTTAACTGAAAAAAGAATTTCGCATAATTTTTCGTTACCATATACACCACAACAAAATGGTGTAGTTGAACGAAGAAATAGGTCACTTTGCGCAGCAGCCAGAACAATGTTGACATATGTGAATCTTCCTCAATATCTATAGGCCGAAGCAGTGTCAACAGCATGTTTTACTCAGAATCGTTCTTTTATTAATCGACGTTTCAAAATCACTCCGTATGAAATTATCAATAACCGCAAACCAAATGTTCAATTCTTTCATGTGTTTGGTTGTAGGTGCTTTATCATGAATCTCAAGGATAATCTTTCGAAATTTCAAGCTAAGGCTGACGAAGGCATATTTTTGGGATATTCGCACAATTCGGTTGCATACAGAGTGTTAAATAAGCGCACACGAAAAGTCGAAGAGATATTTAATCTTAATTTTGATGATTATTATGTCAAACAAATTGAAAAACATTTTGAACAAAAGCCGATTATTAATGAATCAACTGATGAATCTGCAATTGTGAGTTCATCTGATTTTGATTATGATTTAATTTTTGGTATTCCTGACAGGGTTGTGGATGCTGAAGTTTATGTGAATGATAATCATCAATCTGAATCTACGAAGCATACTGTTGACTTGGAAATCTCTCAAACAATTGTCGATAGTAATTCAACATCGAATTCTCCAAAATTTGGCGAAAGTATGCACAATAATCCAGTGGCGGGGGAGCACTTGGATTCGAATACTCTGCTTGAGGTGGAGCATTCTTTCGAGGGGAAGAATGGGAGAATGAATGCAGATGTTGAGGGAGAGCATCCAGTTGAGGGGGAGTATCCTGTTGAGGGGGAGCATCAGAATGATCTTTCTGTCGAAATTGAACAAAATAACAATGATATGATAAGTCTTGATCAGAATGATGAATTTCACGAAATTAATGATAATCTTTCTGTTGCAGGTTCAGAAAATGAAGAATTATACGAAGATGCACATTTGGATTTTGATCCAGCATATCCACCATTAGAGAAATGGACAAGAAATCATCCGAAAGAACAAGTGATTGGGAATCCACAAGAAGGAGTCTTAACAAGAGCTCAAATATGTGCGAAGAATGAGGTACTGAATACTCATCAAGAATAATGTATGTTCAATGTTTTCATTTCAAAAATCGAACCAAAGACATATAAGGTTGCAATGGAACACTCTGATTGGGTTGTTGCAATGCAATCTGAATTGGCTGAGTTTGATAGAAACAAGGTTTGGAGATTAATTCCTAAACTGGAAATGATTCAATTGTCGGATTAAAATGGATTTTCAAAAACAAAACCGACAAGGATGGAAATATTATACGAAATAAAGCACGATTGGTTGTAAAAGGATATTCGCAACAAGAAGGTATCGATTATGAAGAAACTTTTGCCCATGTCGCAAGAATCGAGGCTGTTCGAATATTTTTGGCTTATGCAGCTCACAAAGATTTCGATGTTTATCAAATGGATGTGAAATGTGCTTTTCTCAATGGTGAACTCGAAGAAACTGTTTACGTTGAACAACCTCCAAGTTTCATAAATGAAATGCATCCTGATCATGTGTACATTTTAGATAAAGTTGTATATGGGTTAAAACAAGCACCAAGAGCATGGTATGCAACTCTTACTAGTTTCTTAAAACAGTCGAAATTTAAACAATGATCAGTTGACTCCACATTATTTCGAAAGAAAGTTGGGAATCATCTAATGCTTGTTCAAATATATGTCGATGATATTATTTTTGGCTCTACTGACCCTGCTTTTTCTAGTGAATTCGAAAACTTGATGAAAAGCCGATTCGAAATGAGCATGATGGGTAAAATCAATAATTTTCTTGGCTTAAACATTTATCAAAGCAGAGAAGGCATTTTCATCAATCAGGAAAAATATACGAGGAATTTGCTCGAAAAATTTGGAATGACAAATAACACGAAGTTAAGAGTACCAATGGTGGTTGGAATAAGGCTATCACCTTCGTTAGAAACGCATGCGGTTGATCTTACCTTATACAAGAGTATGATAGGTTCATTGTTTTATCTTACTACAAGTAGAACTGATATCATGTTTTCTGTATGTAATTGTGCTAGGTATCAAGCAAATCCACGAGAACCACACTTAACTGCTGTGAAAAATATCTTTCGTTATCTCAAGGGAACAATTTCGTTAGGATTGTGGTATCCTTCGAAATCAGGATTTTTTATTCAGACATTTTCAGATGCAGATCTAGGAGGATGTACTTTAGATCGAAAAAGCACAAGTGGCGGTTGTCAATTTCTGGATGGAAAATTGGTTAGTTGGCAGTCGAAGAAACAAACGTGTGTTTCGATTTCTACTGCTGAAGCTGAATATGTTGCAACTGCTGCTTGTACTTCACAAATTATTTGGATCCAGAGTCAGTTGCGAGATTATGCCATTAATATGAAAAAGATTCCATTGTACTGTGATTCACAAAGTGCTATACGCATTTGTCATAATCCAGTACAGCATTCAAAAACAAAACATGTAGCTCTTCGTTATCATTTTATCAAAGATCATGTGGAAGATGGCAACATTGAATTCCATTTTGTAAAAACAACTGATCAGCTTGCTGATATTTTTACAAAAGCTTTGGATGAAAAATCATTTGTTCGAATTTTGACAGGTTTGGGAATGATCGAATCAAGTTCAGTTCTAGGAATGATTTCGAATGTATAACAAAGAAGTGTTATACAAATGTGTCGATTCAGAGGCAATAATGTTTCATTCAGAGGCTGACAGTATTAACCGTTCAGAGGTTACTGTTCATAGTCAACGCTTCGACATGCTTCGAATTCGACACATTGAGGATTTGGTCTTAGGGTACAAATTTTCGTTAGTTTGTCAAATTTTCGTTAGTTTAACAAATTTTTGTTAGTTTGTCAAATTTTCGTTAGTTTTCAAATTTTCTTCGGTTTGTAAAACTTTTACGTTCGTTAGTAAAATAGCTTTATTTTCGAAAAATCAAAAACTACAAAAATATTTTATGCTTGTTTTGTCATTTAATTTTTGAAAAATCAAAAACTTCAAAAAGATTTTCTCTTTGTTTTGTCATTTTATTTTCGAAAAATCAAAAAAAATTCCAAAAAGATTTTCTTTTGATTAATTGTTTTCTTTTTCGAAAAACTTACAAAAACACAAAAATATTTTCTTTCTTTTCGAAAATTCAAAAATATCAAAAAGATTTTTGTTCTTTTGTTCTTTGTCTTTCCTTAGTGCAGATTTCAATAAAGTTTTACAAGGGTCATGCTTGTGTTTCTATGGGAAGGTATAATTTCGACAACTTTGTACTAGTTAGACTATCCCTAGAAGCATGCTGCAGCATGTCGACCGAAGCCTCAATAGACTCAATGTGTGTGTACGAAAGCCTTAATGAATCTTTTCATACGAAAATTTCTTCCCAAGTCAGGCTTATATTCACATTAGTCAAATGAGCTACCTTACTCTTCTCAACTGAGTTAAGAGTTTTCTGTTTGGTCCGAATATAACAGAGGTACAAGTCGTTTCTCAAACCAATCTTTTTTATCTACAAATTTCTTACACTTACACACACGAAGACATATGTCGAAGAGATCATTGATACAACTCATCAAGATTTAGACATATCAAAACTCTGTGTTAATGATCTGACATCATGAGGCCGTGATGAAAGTGAAACCCAAAATTCTAACTTTGTAAGGAATTGGCGAGGAACTATGTTCCAAATTTTAACGAAACATTTGTTTCAGTACCGACTTTCGAAACTCCAAATCATATTGATTTCTTATAAGTGGTCTTGATCAAACTATCGAAACCCATGATGTTTGTTACCCAACAGGATCCAGCACAAATATTTTTTTCATGAATATGATTTCAGTGTGAGTTTCATTCGATTTCAAAGTCACTTTCAAAATAATTCCAAAGCATACTTGTCACTGACTACACTGGTCAAACAGGTAATTTCTGTTACAATTACTCACCTTATGTTGAGGTTGATATGTAACGAAATTAGTAAGCCACCCACAAAGCCTTATAAAAGAAGCCCTTCGATACTTCTCTATAAGTATTCGATTGTAATTCACGGGAGAATACACAAGTTGTTAATCATCTCTCTTGATGACTAACGAAGCAACCTTTGCCCGGGGTTTAACTGCCTTCGTGTCGAAATTTTTTTTTTGACATCACAGATCCAAATTTTCGTTAATTTGCTTCTTATCTTATCTTTGGCACACTGCACTCACGAAATCCTTGAGGTTCTGCGTAATACCAACTCAGACTGATGATTTCGAACATCTGGCACATGACTTCGCTTTTCATCCCAAAAGAGAAAGAACCTTACTTCCATCCGAAGGTTGGTGACGGTTACAATTCCATTGGGTGAAACAATACAGGCTGTTTGATGCGACGTTTTGTATTCAGTCCGGGTTTCAAGGCGATGTGACAGTTACTTTTTGACGCATGGCTACTTTATCGGCAGAGTGGTGCGAGATTCAAGGTGCCACGTCGGATCTCATTTAATGCACATCCCGCTTCAAATTCAAACTCTAGGGTTATTCTTCAAAGGATATAAAAGGGGAATCAAGGGATCTTTATTAGTTTACGCTTTCAAAAGGAAAATTCCCAAATTTTCTCTGCAAATTCACGTTGTTCTTCAAAGCTTCAACAAACCCTAATCATGGCCACTTCTGCTGATGTCAATGCTCAATCCCAACCCACTGAAGATGTTACTTCACAACCAAGCATGAAGATTCAAGGTACGAACTATCAAGTCGAAGTGGATGTTTTATTTTATCTAGAAGAATTGAAGATGTTGGTAGTCGCTTTGAAAAGCTTTGTTCTATCGATAGCCATGTTCAATTCATTTGTTGTTCCTCTTTCATGGCTTTCACAAGCAGGATCCACTGCTACATACAGCAAAGCAATGGATATTATTGCCTTCCAAATGGTGAATGATAAGAAGATACGTTTGACCAAGAATATATTCTGTCAGATTCTTGATATCCCTAATTCTCCACCATATGCTGATCTTTCTTCTGCTCAAGTCAACTATATGTTCAATGAGATGGGTCATCAACCCCCACTCACCAAGATCAGTGATTTCAAGAAGTCTAGACTTCCGACTGTTTGGAATTTTCTATTTGGAATCTTTCTACGCTGCTTGACTGGTCGCAGTGTTGGATTAGATAAAGGTCAAATGGAAGTTTATGCTATGGTTGCTGGATTGTATTATGATATTTCAGTCGATTACTCTACACAGTTGTGGAAGGAGTTTCAGAAGAGTGTTGAAAACACGAATGTTGTTCAAGGAATTTCGTGTGCAAGGTATTGGAGTTTGATTCTTCTTTATTTCTATGACAAAGAAGGGATTAAGGTGTCTGCTGGTGAAGAGACAGCTGAATTCATGAAATATCACTTTCCAAAGGAGGTTACTGATGATGCTGAAGTATTTACGCACATTGCAAGAATCCCTGATGCAATGTTAAAGCGTGTTGATCCAACAAACTTAGTACTTGTGGAGTATTTGAAAACAATTAATCCTGATGTTGAAACTAGGAAGTTGTTGCCAAAAGAAGGAGTTGGTCCTTCTAAGAAGTCAAGAAAATCAAAGAAGGATGCAACAACTACTCCTGAGAAACCTGTTCAGGAGCCCAAGAAAAAGAAGTCACCAAAGAAACAGACGAAGCCAGAAGAACAAGTTTCGACTGTTTTGATTGAGCCGGTAGAGCCTGTTATTGATGAAAACGCAAAGGAAAACATTCCATCAAAATATGGTATCTTTCGAAGAATTAAGAAGAAGTCTAGTGGTTCACTAAAGTCTATAGATGGATCTTTTAGGTTTTCTCCTACCATGGTTCGTAAACCACATCTTAATCACCAAGGGGTCCTTATTCGTGAGCTTCCAGCTCCTGTTTCTCCTTCATCAAAGAAACGAAGAGCTGAAGATGTGGCCAAACATATTTCCAAGAAGAAGATAAAGAAACGAAAGTTGGTTCTTCAAGAGGAATCGTCCGAAGGTGAGAAAATTCCTGAAACACCTGAAGCTAATATTTCCATTCCAAAATCGACTCCTGAGAAGACTGAGGTCACACTACCTGAAGTTTCGTTAACCAAGTCAGTTCCTGAGGAGGTTTGAACTTCAGACATCACTACACACATATCTGATACGGATGTAAATGTCATTATGGGTGAAGGAGATTCAAATAAAGAAATTCTTGTTACAACTCAAGGTATTCCTAAACCTTATGTAATGGATACTTTTGTTTCCTTACCTCCTTTTATCATTCCTGTTTCAAACAATACCAATTCACCCACTTTTGCAACCATTCTCAATCAACCATTCACTACTTTGTTCTCATCTCAATCAACTGATCCAACCAAATCTACTGAAGACACTGATACTGAAGAAAGAGGATTTGGAGGTACATTTGAAGAGTTGGAATTTGATGAAGAAGAAGAAACTTTTCCAGATAATAGGTTAATGACGATGAAGCAGTTCAAGATTCTGAATAAAAAGACGAATTCGATTATTCAGTCTTAAGCTGACATGGGGGGAATTCAATATGTCTCAAGTTTAGAAATTGATGTTATGATGAAAGCATTCGAAGCCAGGATGGTTAGCAAAGTTTCTGGAATGATTCGAGACTCGGAGTCTAGAATCTTGGAGATGGTGGACCATAATGATCAGAACAATGAGTTACGTATGAACTCTCAGTCCGCGAATTTTATGCATGAAGTAAAAGAACTAAAAAGTGCGGCCAAAGAAAGACATACCTTATTCGTTCTTGATGTGAAGAAAGATTATGAATCTCTTAATCAGAAGGTAGATATTATTTGTGATGCTGTCACAAAGTATGTTATGATGTACGAAAGTTTGAGTCCTCCAGTCAAGCAACTTTCTAAGGATAACAACCAAAGTTTTGTGGAGATTAGTACTTTGCTAAAAGAGCTGAAAGAATTATCTGTCAAGCTTGTTTCCTCTTCGATCATTACACCAGAATTCTTATCTCAAAAGTTTTCTTAATTCGAAGTTGTTTTGCATAAACAGTTGGCTCCATTTTCCAAGTTCTCAAGTCTTCAACCAACAGATGCCCCACCTGTTGTCACAGGGGTGCACTGGGGAGAAAAGAAGGTTGGTGATGCGAAGATTGGTGATGCGAAGGTTGGTGAGGTTTCGCATGAAGTTGTTAAGACTGTTGGGAAAAATTTTCAAACAAAGATTCCATCAATAAAGCCAATAGTCTCAAATGTTGGGCCTGTTACTTCAACGGTTGTTACCACGATGCCAATTACAAGGCGAATTTCTAAAGGAATTATGATTGGTTCTTCTGCTGAAGGTGGTAGTAGTTCGAAGCCAAAGGATACCGTTGATAGTTCTTCGCACAAAGACAAAGGCAAAACGATTTTAGTTGAAAAGTCAAAAGAGGAGAAGAAAGTTGAGGCTGAAGCTGAAGTGGAGAAACTAAGATTACTTCAGAGCATTACCACCTGGAATGAACAAGGGTGATCCAAGCAAGCATTACAACTATGAAACGATCGAAGCGAGAGTTGCATACAATCATATGTATGCTTTTGAGAAGAAACCAAATCAGAGCTATAAATATTCGAATACAGATATGAGTCAACTTGACTTTCCAATCAACGAAATGATGTTCATCATGGCTCAGTACAAGGTTGCTGAGAAATTTGACAATCATGATGAATACACATATATGAAACTCAGGTTTCATGCTGTTCTTGGGAAACTTCCAGAGGAAATATGGTCTCTTGTGAAAATAAAGAAGGTGATCTGCATTAAGAAGGATGTTCTATTCGAGAACATGATGCAGAACTTTCGTTTTCATGTTGCAAGGGCGAATGGTCAAGTATGTGATTTCTCTGTGGCTGATTTTCCGTTGATGAACTTGTATGATCTTGTACAAGTTGCATTGCTTTTGAAAGATAAAGATGCTTCGTATCTTCGAAAAACTGATCCAGAAGTTTTTCGTCTTGGTCTTGCTCACATCAAAATATTCATAGACAACTACTATGAATGTTTGGCACTAACTGATGTGGAGTTGGCAACTATGAAGGGATTGGAAGTGAAAGTTCCCATGGAACCAACGAAGCCCCAAACTTAGTTAAAGAAGTATGCAGATGGGGAGATATGCTTGAAGCCATTTGGATTAGTCATCGCAGGGAAGGATAATAATGGGAAGGCCAAGAGATTTTTGTTCCAAGCATGCGAAGTAGAAAGATATACTACTTCCCAATATACGAACTTTATTGTTCGTATGAATAACTGAAAGAAGAATAATGAAGGGGACAATAAAGAGTTGAAGAGGATTATTTCCTGGTACTCAGAAATACGAAGGGTGATGTTGCATGCTATACAGATTCTCTCTAATTGAAGAAGGTCGACATTATTACAAAGGGGGAGATTGTAAGGGTCGAAGACCTGTTGTAATATGTTGATGACTTAATGTTATTTTACAAGGCATTTTGTAACGAAGCTTAGATGTTTAGTCCTTGTAATTTTTTGTGTTCTTTCATGTTTCTTATAAATAGGGACATTACTTAGAGATACAAGTAGGTCTATGTATGAACTTGTAAACATTCTCTCTGTAAGAATTGAAAGCATAATAGAGCTGAAACCAGATTATATTTACATCTCGTGCTCATACTACATTCGTTTAACTCTGATTTGTTTCTTACTTGATTCATCACTTCATCAGTAAAAGTAAGATATTAAAGAGCTCTGGCAAGAATACGATAGAGAGATAGGTCTACAATGGGAGGGCCAATGACCTCTATCTTATGAGTAGTCTCAGCAGGCATACGGGCTGATTACATTGAAAGATTTTCAAATGTGAGGGCAAATGTAAGCAAGACACTTCCAGTTTTCTTTTTCTACCATTTTACCTCCTACTTCTTAATGGAATCTTATTTTTTCTCTTGTTTCACTCATAAAATAAGAACTTTTGGATGATGACGAGTTAATGTGTTTGTCAATGTGGTTTATGATGTTCTATGTGATGGGTTTTGATCATAACAAACAATCCCTATGTATGCATGCAACCCTAATATTATTGGATCTATGTTTTCTATAATTGATCATACAAGTATTCAACATCAAAAGGAAAACCCTAGGAGGTATCTACTATTTTCGAAATTTATAAGAAAAGATAGTAAACATACCTTTAATTGTTATGTAGTAATAAAAATTTGAATCCTTAGTGTTGTTGAAGCTTCGAGATCAAGCACCACAAATGTCGTGGCTCTAATGGTTCACACTCAAACTAAGCAAGAGGAAGAGAGAGGAGAGAGGAGGGGAAGACCTGAGAATTTTGGCTATCATTCTTAGGGTTGGACTTACCAAAATCAGGATGGGGTACAACCCTTTATATAGTTGTGTTAGCTTAGAGCCAAAGCTAAGGTTTTAAGGAGGAAACCCCAATTCCTTAGCTTAAGGCTTAAGCAACCCAAGAACTCCATCCAAGAGGCCGTTGGAAGAAATTTGTAGGGCCTTCCTAGAAGATTTCTTCCAACCCATCTAGGAGGGTTCTATAGCCCAATTCCACAACTATCAATAAATTGCCAAATAGCCCCTGCACTTTTAATTAATTCCTTTAATCCCAAAATTAATTCCAAATTAATTTCTGATTAAATATTAATTAAATAATATGATTTCTAATTAATATATTATTTCCATAATACATTAATAAATCAATTATCTTAATTTATTATCCAAATAATAAATATAACCTCTCTCACCAATACTCATCCTGTCTAGTTGCTAGTATGAGGGCAACCCAAAATGATTGCACTACTATCAATTTAAGTATATACCAATTATAGTTATGGGATTAGACACCTAACCCAACACTATGCTCTTAACATTAAAAAATATTTAGTTACTATATTACTTTTGTTAAATATTGTGTTCTTATGACCTTTTTTGACAGGGTGTCATCTCAAACAATGCTACAGGATTGCTTTGAAATGAAGCTTCAAGAGATACTGGAAAATTGCCAGTTGTGCAGGCTTCTCCAACTGGACCTTCCATGACTTTTAAGGAACATCATTTATGTTGAGTCCATTTGTGTTGCGTCATGGGCCTTATGTTTTGCATCCGGATTGGGCCTGTCCATCCGTGATTATCTAGATTAGCTAGTAGGGTTATACTATATATATGCATGCATGTATGCATTATACGAGAATTGATTATCACGTTCATAACTTCTGTAACCCTAAACACCACTACAGTAGCAGTTCTTTATTGAGCTCTTCTGAGGTGTTAAAGTTTTAATCATTCGACACATTCGAAGTTATTCTTGTATTCGTTTTACATTCTTGATTGTTTGCTTTCTCAGAATCTAACGATCCTAATAGAACTTTGTTCTAACAATTGGTATCAGAGCAGGAGACTGTGTGATCGATACACATTCCTTCTGTATTCAGAATTCCTTAGGGTTTCCGCTTTTATCGTATAAATAGAAGCCGTCTTCCTCATATCGACGGTAACTCTGTTTCTGATAAAACCCTAATCTCAAGATTATAGGTTTGATTCTAGCAGCTCACCATGTCTCACGAAGATTCGCAAACAAATCCCATCAACATCTCAAACAACATTGGATCTACAACCAGGATACCCATTCTCTACACTCAAGACTACGAAGTATGGGCTCATCACTTCGAAGACTACGTGGTTGGATCTGAAGATAATGGCTATCTCATCTGGGAAGCTATCACACTTGGGCCGTTTGTTCACTCAGGAACGAACACTACTGTCAAGTCCCAAAAGGAATATAACAAGCTGGTGGCGGATGTAGACAAGATGCCACAGGACGAGAAAGACAAATTACTATGTAATGTGAAGGCCATGAGGATGATCAGATTGGCCTTGCAATCTGACACCTTTCGGTTGGTTGGTTCGTGCACGACGGCCAAAGAAATCTGGGATAGGTTGAAAGAACTCTATTCGACCGATGAAGATCTAGAACACTCCATTCAAACCTTGCTGCTGTCAGAATTTGGAGTTTTCGAACAGAAACCTGAGGAGAAGCTCATACAGACTTTCGATCGGTTCAATCATCTCCTAAGTAAGATGATCAAGCATGGAATAAAGAGGAAGTTGATCGAACAAAAAGTAACTTTCATGAACGGGCTAAGACCGGAATGGATGGCTGTGGTTTCTACTGTGAAAGCGCATGAACAGTTTAAGTCTTACTCACTAGCGAAACTTATGGGAATACTTAAGTCCCATGAAAGTGTAGTAACCAAAGAAGCGAAAGTAGTTTCTGGCGTGGGATCGCTAGCACTTGTCTCAAAAGCGAAAAGCATTGCAGAAGAAGAAGAAGAGTCTGATATATCTGAGTGTGACCTTACAAGCGAGGAATATGCATTGATGGTCACCAATCCTAAGAAGTTTGCACGAAGAAAATTTCCTGTCAACAAGAACCGAAACCGGCAGGGAAGTTACAGCTCTGAGAAAGTGAAGGATGAAGCGAAAGTACCTTCTCAAAAGGATGGAGACAAGAAGGAAAGCAAGCTTACAGGAGACTTTGGGTTCGACTGCAACTACTGTCACGGCAAGAACCATTTTGCCAAAGACTGCATGCTAAGGAAAATGGCTGAGAAAAGAGATGGTGAAGATGATGAGGCGTACTACATGCGCAAATTGGAAGAAATCAAGAAAAAGAAGACGACTAATAGCTCTATGAATGCCTTGATCGTGCAGGAGGATGTAGGTGAAGATGAGTTCGGTGGCGTTGAAGTTTGGTCAACCGATTCTGAAGATGAAGAGGTAAGAAAGCCCACTCATGAAAGGGCGTATGTGGCAAAGGAAGTAGGTTCGGCTGGTAGATGTTTAATTGTAACAGCCGGTTCATCAACCGAAAGTGCAAATGAGGAACCGAACTTGACTGAGAACAAGTGTTTTGCAGCCAAGCTTGTTAGTGAGAAGATCAACGACTGCGATCGGCTAATCAAAAAGGTACAATCCATCCTTGAATCACTTAAAGTTCCAATAACAGATTATGAAAAAGAATTAAATGAATTAAAATTTAAATTTTCTAACTTAAGTGGTAGTCTCATGCAAACTCGCTTAGCGAATTCTAACCTAACTGACCAACTCAGCAGGGTTTCTTCAAAAAGTGAGGAGAGAAGAATGTGGATTGAGCTGAAGGAGGCGGAGCTAATTAGGGCTAGAGATGAAAGTATTTATTTACAAAGAGATAATTTAAAGTTTTTAAAACAAAGGAATGTTTTTTGTTTAATAGTTAAGCATCTATACTTTAATATTTCTCAATTGCATTTAAGTTGTGAGATAGGAAAGAAGATTCATAAGATGATTTTACCCTTCCTTGAATTTAAGGAGGATGAGATCATAGCAGAATGTGAATCAGAAGTATCATCAGAAGAAACATCTATTCATTACAAAATTAGACTGGACAAAATAGAATCCTTCATTGACTCTAAGGAACATAAATGTATGCTCAAAGATCTTTTAGATGAAAATGATAGGTTAAAATTAAAGTCTGAAACCATTGAATCATTTGACTCGTCTAATGCAAAATTGCTTTCTGAAAATAAAATAAACTTAGAAAATACGTCTGAATTTGATGAGGAGAGTGAGATGAGCGAAATCTCAGTGGAAGATGTGATTGATTGCTCAGAGTTTATGAAAAATGAAACCGAGAATGAGAAACCACTGATATCTGAAAATTCGGTTGAGTTCGCTCGCTTATCAAAAGACAAGACAAAGAAACTCAAGGAAAAAGCAATGGTCTACCAAAAGGTTCAAACGGTGCCGAATCAAGTGTATGCTTATCTGAGCTGCCCCTATCGACAACGCACACGAAACTGTAGGCTTATCTGAGCAGACTTCATGGAGGGTTAAAGGAAGATATGTTGCTGAACCCATCAACAAACCCTCGAGCTTTGACAAACCAAGCACAAGTGGAACCAAAGAAATCCCTGAAGAACCAATGGTAGAACCAAAAGTTCCAACCAAGACTATGACAGAACCACATGTTCCAACAAAGACACCCGAAAGTCAAAAGGGGAACCCAAAGTCTAGCTTCAATATCCACAAATCACAGAACGAGTTAGCTGAACAGAAACGCTTAAGAAATCAGAGATATGCTAAGAATCTGAATGAACGAAAAAGGCACTAGAATTCTCAAAATTCCAACTATGAGCCTCCCAAGAAAGAATCAACGGACAAAGGAAAGGAAAACCTAAAGGAAATTTTCAGTCCAAATTCCTACTATTCCAAAACCCAGAACCGAAAGTCTAGTTTCGGTTCCAACACCGTCACTAAGAATCCTAAGACCAGTTTCGGTCCCAAGACCAGTTTCGGTCCTAAGACCAGGTTCGGTCCTAAGGTTGGTTTCGGTCCTTCTAATTCTCAAAGCAAAACAAATTCTGTGAAGGACATCAAAGGAAAGGGAAAGCTAACATCAGATTCTGAGTTTTATAATAGGAAAAAGTTAGCTAACCCTAGGATTCATAAGAAAAATTCTAAACCATCAAACAACACACCAACTATTGCACCAAAAATTAAACAAGATAAAACTAAAATCAAGGTGTATACCATTAAAAGAAAAGATCAAACCACTCTAGTAAAACGAACATATATGGTTGATATTTCTTCTGTAATTCCTTTTTCTGTGAAAGACTCACCAGGACCCAAGAAACTTTGGGTTCCTAAATCTGCTTGAATTTGCAGGTAATAAGTGACGAGCAGTTCGATGATGAATGGTATATAGACAGTGGCTGCTCGCGTCACATGACAGGAAGAAAGGAAGAACTGAGGGAGTTTCGGTCCCTAAAAGATGGTGGGTGTGTAAAGTATGGTAATAATTCTTATGGAACAATTAAGGGATATGGAATGATAACCAATGGAGATTTCTCAATTCGCAAAGTGGCATATGTGGAAGGACTGCAGCACAACCTCATTAGTGTGTCACAACTAGTTGTGGGCACAGGTTTGAAAGTGTCCTTTGATGATGAGGGTTCTGAAATAATTGAAAAGCAATCGAAGAAGGTTCTGCTAAAGTCTGAACGTAAGGGAGAGATGTATCCTTTGAATCTCAATCCAATACGAGGAAAACCAGCAATATGTCTGCTATCAAAGGCAAACACCGATGAAAGCTGGTTGTGGCATCGACGATTATCGCACCTGAACTTCAAAGACATTAATAAGTTGGTGCTTGGTGATCACGTTCGAGGCCTCCCTCTTCTCAAGTTTGACAAGGAGCATCTGTGTGCAGCATGTGAGATGGGCAAACAAAGCATGAAGAGCCATCCTACACGAATCAATACGAAGATTGTTGAGGCTCTTGAACTTCTACATATTGACTTATGTGGACCTTCTGCTATTGAGAGCGTCGGTGGTAGTAAGTACATTCTAGTTATTATAGATGATTTTTCACGCTTCACCTGGGTTTTCTTTCTTAAACAGAAGTCAGATGCAACTCCCAAGTTGAAGACATTCATCAAGCAAGTGGAAGTGCAGCTGAGAAAGACGGTGAGGAATATCAGAAGTGACAACGGTCTGGAATTCAAGAATAACGAGTTTGAGGACTTTCTGGCTGACAAGGGGATAACTCACAATTTTTCGGCCCCTTATACACCTCAACAGAATGGGATTGTTGAACGACGAAACCGTTCTTTGTGTGAGGCAGCCAGAACCATGCTTAGTTTCGCTTCACTTCCATTATACTTCTGGGCTGATGCAATTGCAACTGCTTGCTACACTCAGAATCGGTCCTCGCTTAACAAGAGATTTTCAATTACTCCATATGATATCATAAACAACCGAAAGCCCAACGTCAAATTTTTCCATGTGTTCGGTTCAAGGTGCTTCATATTCAATTCAAAGGAGAACCGAAACAAGTTTGACGTCAAAGCCGATGAGGGCATCTTTCTGGGTTATTCGCTATCATCAAAAGCATACAGAGTGTTGAATAAACGCTCTAAACGAATTGAAGAAACCTATTATGTCACCTTTGACGATAATTACATGAAGAAATTTCAAAGAAGTGAATGTGACTTAGGTGAAATATTTCCAGAATCTGGACAAGTTTCGGTTTCCATATCCAACTTGTTTGAAGAGTACATTCGGCTGTTTGATGAACCAGAGAAAGCGACACACTCAGAGGCGAAAGCAGCAGACAACCAAATTGATAATCTCAAAAATATCATAGATGAAGCTGCCAAAAATATGGGAACCGAACCTCCTAAAGCTGCAGCTGCTCAACCCTCAACTGACTCTCCAAGCAATGGCTCACAATTCAAGGGGGAGAGTTCAACAGCACCAAAAACAACTGGAGTATCTTTCGAGGGGGAGAATCCAAATTCTTCCCTGATTCATAAAGATCCAACCGAAGGGGATAATTCAGCTCCAACACCACCTAATAGTAGTCCAATTGAGGGGGAGAATCCAACTCCCACAGAGGATGCAAACTCTGATGCTGTCACCGGTTACACTTCGCCAGTCGAGGGGGAGAAAGAGAAAGCAACTGACGAAGGCGAGGATGATCAATCAGAATTTGAAGAAGAAGTAAATGTTGAATTGGATCCAGCATACGATCCAAACTATCCTCCTTTAGTAAAATGGACCAAGGACCATCCCAAAGCACAGATTATTGGTGAATCTTCTGAGAAAGTTCCTACTTGTTCTCAACTGAAAGCGAAACAAATGCCATTATTCTCTAAAGTTGAATTTTGTATGTTTAACTCGTTTATCTCCAAAATAGAACCGAAAACAGTTAATGCTGCTCTTGATCATTCTGATTGGGTGCAAGCAATGCAGGATGAGCTCCATGAGTTTGAACGCAACCGGGTTTAGAGGTTGATTCCTACACCAAAAGTTGCTTCTGTGGTCGGCTTGAAATGGGTATTTAGAAATAAATTGGACAAAGAAGGAAACGTCATTCGCAACAAGGCTCGGTTGGTAGTGAAAGGATATTGCCAAGAGGAAGGAATAGACTATGAGGAAACCTTCGCTCCGGTAGCTAGGTTGGAATTAGTTAGAATTTTCTTGGCATATGCTGCTCACAAAAATTTCGAAGTTTTTCAAATGGATGTCAAATGTGCTTTCTTGAATGGAGAACTAGAAGAGACAGTATATGTTGAGCAACCTCCCGGATTCGTAAACGAGAAATTTCCTGATCATTGCTATGTGCTGGATAAAGCGGTTTATGGGTTAAAGCAAGCACCAAGAGCCTGGTATGAAACTCTAACTCGCTTTCTGAAAATGTCGAAATTTAAGCAAGGTTCGGTTGACCCAACCTTCTTTCGAAAGAAGGAAGGCGAACATCTTATGATTGTTCAGATTTATGTCGATGACATCATCTTCGGCTCCACGAATCCTAGCTTAACAGCTGAATTCAGGAAGTTGATGGAGACCAAATTTGAAATGAGCGCAATGGGTCCGATTAATTTTTTCCTTGGTTTGAATATTAGACAGGGACCAGAAGGTATCTTTATCAACCAGGAGGCGTATACAAAGACCCTACTAACAAAATTTGGCATGACAGGAGACTCAAAAGTGAAGATTCCTATGGCATTTGGCACCAAGTTAACACCATCTATGGAAAAACCTGCTGTTGACATAACACTTTATCGACAAATGATAGGGTCCCTCATGTATCTAACAGCTAGTAGACCGGACATTATGTTTTCTGTTTGTTATTGTGCTAGGTTTCAAGCTAATCCAAGAGAACCTCACATGGTAGCTGTGAAGAACATTTTTCGTTATCTGAAGCGAACCTCATCTCTCGGTCTCTGGTATCCTGCAAGATCTGGATTCTTCATTCAAGCCTTTTCTGATGCTGATCTAGGAGGATGTGGACTGGACAGAAAGAGGACTACCGGTGGATGCCAATTTCTTGACGGAAAACTTGTTAGCTGGCAGTCCAAGAAGCAAACCTGCGTGTCACTATCCACAGCTGAAGCTGAGTATATAGCTGCAGCATCTTGCACTTCTCAAGTAATTTGGATTCAAAACCAACTGAGAGACTATGGGCTGAGTATGAAGAAGATCCCTCTCTATTGTGACTCAGAAAGTGCAATAAGGATTTGTCACAATCCGGTGCAACACTCAAAAACCAAGCACATTGCACTTAGATATCATTTCATCAAGGATCATGTAGAAGATGGGAACGTGGAAGTGCATTTTGTTCGATCTACTAATCAACTGGCCGACATATTCACTAAAGCATTACCTGAAGCTCTCTTTAACAAAATCTTACAAGGCTTCGGTATGATGGAAGCAGAATCGGTACCGAATCCTCAAATCTCTCACTAAAAATTAGACAAGCGAAATGGAGCGATCACTCGGTCTATTTCTGCTCTGAAAATTTAAGGAACCGAAATGAACCGACCACTCGGTCTATTTCGGCTCTGAAAATTTAAGGAACCGAAATGAACCGACCGCTCGGTTTATTTTGGCTCTGAAAATTTAAGGAACCGAAATGAACCGACCGCTCGGTCTATTTCGGCTCTGAAATTTTAAGAACCGAAATGAACTGACCGCTTGGTCTATTTCGCTTCACCCATTTAAGATAAGGTTTCGGTTGTAAAATATGTACATTCCTTTCTCTCGTCTTTAATATGGTTTATGCTTATTTATTTTCTTTTTCTGTTTTTATTCTTTTTCAGAAAATTTCGAAAATCCAAAAATATTTACTTTTTCTGTTTTTATTCTTTTTCAGAAAATTTCAAGAATCCAAAAATATTTTCTATTTCTGTTTTTATTATTTTCAGAAAAACTCAAATCTTCAAAAATATTTTTCGTTTTGTTTGTTTGTTTTGTTTGTGTGGTGTGTTTGTTGGTTTTTACTTTAATTAAGTCACAAGAGTACCAGTACAACTGAATTTGGAGCTAAGGCAGGTACAATTATTTCCATAAGAGAACTAGTTACGGGTCCCTAGAAGCATGCTGCTGCATGTTGAACAAAGCCTCTATGACTTTGAGCAGGCCTTAATGATTCGATCTATACCTATTGTTTCTTCCCAATTAGGCTGTTAACATCAACTCGGTGTAGAGCTACCTTACTCTTCTCATATGAGTTAAGAGTTTTTCTGCCTGTCACGTCTTTATAGCAGAAGGTACTTTCGGTTCTTTAGCCACCTTCCTTAAATTCTCCATCTACTTTCGGTTCACCATTGTAACCCTTGATACTCTTGGTCCTTACCACTGAGGTTTATGGTTGCACAAAATCTGTGTTAGTGATCTTAGATACGTATACCACGTGCTGAGTGAAACCCAAAATCCAACACCTATAATGAATTGATGGTGAATTATTATATTCAAGAACTTACTGGTTACTCAATGCAATCTCTTTTTATTTTTTGCGTGGTCTTTTATGAAACTGTCTACAACCAAGGCTCTTCTTCCGAAAAAGATCCAGTTTATTTTTGTTTTCGACATTTCTATTACTTCAATTGTCACTCCAACTTATATCCCACCTACTTGTTCAACAGACTACATTGGTCTCACAAGTACTTCTTCCAATGTTCAGTCTTATATTAAGACTCGATATTCGGTTGAAGATAAGCTACCCTAAGCCTGATATTTAAAAGAAGCCTTTCAATGTTTATTAACAAACAGTTGATCGTATTTTTCGGGAAACCACACAAGCACTTCAAGTCTCTCTTGACTCTAAAGGAAGCGATTCTTGCCCGGAATCACTTGCTTTCTGTCTTATAATGAGACAGCACTCACATCCCATACACATTTGCTTTATTTCTTTATCTTTTGTCACCCTTTTGCACGAAAATTTTATTTTCCACATTCTGGTCACTAATTGATTCGATCTTTGTTTGTCTATTGGAGTCAAGAGGGGTTACTCAGAATTTCAAACGACGATTAAGGATAAGATTTGGGCGCGTGAATTTGAACGATTCCTATACCCATGCGTGCTGAAGTATACCTAGGAGTAACCACACTGTCGCATCGCGCTTTTTCAGGCGACGTTTCAGTGATTGCGTCATTATCATCATGATTTTTTTTCTCTCTCCTGGCAATGGTGTATAAAGGGTTTCTCGTTTTATTTGTCTTTTACCAGCAACTATTTCTCTCAAAATTACAAGGCAAATATCAACTGTTCATCTTCCTTCTTCGATCAACAATGGCGACTTCTTCCTTAGTTCACGATCAGACTGTGTCGTCTACATTGCTTTCAATCAAGCCAAATCAAAATAAGATCATCGAACTTAACCCGTTTTTGTATGATTCATATATGCTGCACGTCGTTGAATGTTTGAAGTACTCACCGCTAGTTTTAGCCCTAACGCAGGTTGAAGCTGTTCCGATGTCGCTCTTATCGCAAGTTTATTCTACTGCGACATATGACAAGAACAAAGAACGCATCTACTTTCAAATCCACAATAAAAAGGCTTCTATTTCCAAGGGAAGATTTTGTTCGTTAATGCATCTTGCCGTAGATTCCTCTGTCATCTCGCCGGATTTTATCACGACGACTCAATTATTCTCGATGCTCTACGAGATGGGGTATACGGATGTGCTAACCACCATTACAAAAGTTAAGAAGTCCTGTTTACCATCTCACTGGAATGGTTTACTTACTCTCCTTATTAAGGGTTTGGCAGAAAGAAGTGGTGGATCAGATGGCACCAGCAGGGTTTCCTGACCCTTCTTTATGGTCTTTACAACGGTATTAATCTTGATTATGGGACGATTATCTGGTCTCAGGTGGTGCAGAGCCTCAATACTTCTACGAGGCATTCTGAAGTATCATGTGGAAGATTTTGGACTCTCATTACGAGAAGGGCGATCAATTCATTGGAAATTCCGGTTATGAAAGATGCTCTGCTTGCGTCTATCGCTACTTTTCACACGAAGAAGATCATTATTTCGGATCCACTCAAGTTCCCTCACAATGGATCAATTCCTGAGTCGATGTATCGGTGTGTCACAGCCGAGAGTCACGTTATGGCTGACTATCACAAACTTACTCCTACTGGACCGAGAGTTCTTTCTCCAGAACAGCAGGCTGCCCTGGATGCTGTGGATAAGCCTAACAACCGAGGGAAAATGATTTCCAAGAAAGCGTCGACAGAGGAGGGTAAGTCTAAGTCTTCTAAGTCAACAATGCGAAAGTCTGATGCTGGGGATTCTTCCAAGCCCAAGAAGATCAAAAAGATGGCAAAAAGATCAAAGAGTCCTACTCCTCCAAGCTCAGACAATGACGAGGAAAATGAAGAAGAGGAAATTCGTCAAGACTCCCCGAGAGATAACACTCCTCCCAGATCTCCTACTCCAATCGAATCTCCTCATCACAGGGTTCCAACCCCACCTCAATCACCGAAACAGACAGTACCTGTCTCTGTTCCTATTATTCCTCCACCTATCACTTCTCAAGAAACAACTTCTTTACCACCACCACCACCAATTACTTCCATTCCTATTTCTACAACTCCATTACCACCTCCCATAATTTCACAATCGACCACTACTACTATTCCTGACCCAACAGTGGTAGTCAACGTATCTGATACGGGGGCAACTACTGCAACAGAAACTCCAGTCATCACTAAACCTCTTTCACCTACCAACTCAACCGATTCTGGTGCCACTCTCGGTGGAGAGAATGATGAGTATGACTCTACCTACTTCAGTCCATATCGGCTTCCAACTGATGAAGATAATGATGTCCCTATCAACAGCCAACACTTGCAGGGAATTCATGAAAAGCTGGATCGATTACTTGAAGACAGCAGGGCTTATAGTGGTGTGGTTCTCAAAGCTTTCCTGGAGACTGCCATACAACAATACACATCGTCAATTGACAAATCTACTAAAGCCATTGATGAGTCTACTTCTTCCTATAAAAAGGCAACCAATGATGTTACTGAGATTGTTCATACAACTCAGATTTTTCTTGAATCTTTGAAAGGTCATGCTGATACAAGTGCAGCGAAAGTACAAGCCTCTGTGGATTCATTTTCTAAGTCCCTTCAGGAAGAAAGCACCAAGTTTGAGGCTGTGCGTTCATCTATCCAAACCGAGAACACTTCCTTTTTAAGTTCAGTGAATTCTCGTTTTGCCTCTCTTCATGCTGACCTGGCAACCGAAAGTGCTCTGAAGGCAGATCTTGCCAAACAAGCATCTACTATTGAAGTCCAGAAGGTGCAGCTAGCCCAAGCTGAAAAAGAAATTTCTTTATTAAAGACAGAACAGGCTATATTTCAAAGCTGTGCAGGAGATGTAAAGGACATGTTGACCAATCTCCTTGGTGCTCATGATCCCATTCTAACTCTCACCATCAGAAATCATCTCACAACCAAATTGCTTCCTGCCCTTGCAATGCTCTGTGAAATGAAGGGTGTTTCTGAGAGGTTCATACCTCCGAAACAAGGGGGAGAAGGTGCTCGTGTTCTTCAACCGAAAGTGATTGTAAAGACAGAAGGTGCTCAACCGAAAGTCTCAACCGAACTGAAGGATAATGTAGCTTCAGGTTCTGGTTCACAAACTAAGCGAAAGGAGATCAATGATGACAGTGAAAGTGATGTGGAAGAAACAATTGCTGAAGCTCTCCAAAGAAAGAAGAGAGACCGAGAGCTGGATGCAAATTTGAAAATTGCGAAGGAAGCAGAGGAGAAGGAAAGGAGAAACAAGGAAGTAGAAGAAGCCTTGAATTGTAAAAAGGCCTTGTTTCCCTTGTGGACGAAAGAGACACTTATCAATCAGGCGAAAGAATTTCCAAGTATTTATTGGTTGGAACCTGTTGCTTCATTTGACTGTGATAACTCTAAGGACTCGCAGTTCGACATGCCAATTACAAGAAAAGCATTCACGTTCCATTGCTTTGATTCGACTGCTGAGGTTCCTTTTCCTCATCCTAAGGTTGACCAAGAGCTGATTGACTTCTATTTGAAGTATGGGCAACCGCAGTACTTGACTTGGAGTGCACAGAAGATCATTACAGTCAAGGTACTGAAATCGACACTTGCTGGGAGATTTATCAATGTCAATTTCAAGATCACTCGTGGTACAGCAAACATGGTGTCGACTATCTCTCTAGCAGACCTTCCTGATCTCAATCCCCATGATTGGATTTTGCTATATAACATTCTGCTCACTAATTCGAAGGAATATGAGCCCATTTTAGAACATTTGAAGAGAATGTTAGCCTCCTACATCCATGAAGTTGCTGCTATGGATCAGGAGATAGCAAAGGTTATGAACAAGAAGCCAACGGTCAAGCCTACACCAAAGCCAGGGGATGTGAACAAGATGAAGATGGGCCAAATAGCTTCAACACATCTCACTGTGATGTTTACCAAAGGCGAAGCTGTAACGACCAAAATTTCAACCAATTTAAAACATTTTATTTCATTCAAAAACCATTACGTTCATACATTTTGTTTTCAAAACAGTTTAAACATCAGAGTATTTCCCCAGAACCATATCTCATAAAACATAAACATGAGGAGCGGTACAATCACGCCTTCCCCTTGCCACGATCTCCTGAAGCACCTGAAACAATAAACTACAACTATAAGCCCGAAAGCTTAGTGAGTTTCCCCCAAAGTACCCATACACATACACACATACACATACAGCAAACAACAACATACTACGGGTCCATTTAACCTTCCGGTTGGAATACCCCCGGCCCTCAACCATCGGGTTGGAATGCCTACATAACGCGAGCCCAATCATCCTACCGGGATGGAATACTCTCGGCCCACAACCATCGGGTTGGAATGCCCAAACACCTATACATACAACAATAGCTACTATGGGTCCAATCATCCCTTAGGATGGAATACCCCAGGCCCCTCAACCATCAGGTTGGAATGCCAACATACTATGAGTCCAATCATCCTACCGGGATGAAATACTCCTGGCCCACAACCATCGGGTTGGAATGCCCCACTTCCTATACATACAGTAACTACTACTACTATTATGGGTCCAATCATCCATTGGGATGGAATACCCCAGGCCCCTCAACCATCGGGTTGGAATACCAACATACTATGAGTCCAATCATCCTACCGGGATGGAATACTCCTGGCCCACAACCATCGGGTTGGAATGCCAATCTACTCTAGCAGACATGCACACATATCAGGCAACCACATAACACTCTACAAAACTAGCACACTAGGGCCCTATCATCCTACCGGGATGGAATACCCTCTACCACTGCTCAACATACATAACCCGCAGGTATCCTCCTACCAGCGTACATAAGCAAGACCCACTACCGGTCTAAAAATGATCACTACCCAACTACCAGGGCGTTGATCCAACAGAACTAGTCATCATACAACTATCCATCTCTCTAGGATACTAGACAAAAGGCATACTCTCATATCACTATCTTATCCACCAGGATACTAGCAAGTATATCATCACATAATATAACAAGCTCTAACAACAATTCAAAGGGCCGGCCTTGGTGCCTTAGACCCTTGAGTACAGTGAGGAAAACTCACCTTGAACTGTTGAAACACTGCTCGTACCCTTCTGGCTGCTATCTGACAATCCCCGCACTGCTGCTCCTCTAGCTCCCCGAACTATCAATGCCACAATAACACTTAGCCCAAAACAATATCCTTCTAAGGGTAAATTGACCATTTTACCCTTAACCCAATCTGGTTCATGACTAAGGCCCAACACCATAATACGAAAGGTCAAACACTAGGTAAGCTTCTCAAGCCCACTAGTGACCCACTAATGGCCCAATTTGCTACATTGGGCCCAATCCCTTAATGGGTCTCACCCTAAGCCCATAATATATTCCTTGGCCCATATAATATGATTTATGATGGCCCACTAAGGCCCAAATACCCAAACATTCCCCAAACCACGGCCCAAAAACTCATGATCCATACAGACAGAGTACGCGGGGCGTACCCCCATGTACGCTAAGCGTACAGGTAGAATGGTGAGTACGCTGGGCATACCTGCACGTACGCTCAGCGTAATACCTCTGTTAAGACCTTTTCCCAATAAGTGGTTAATACTCAGATCTACAAGCTACCATTACAGATCCTGGTCCTTTTCTATGTCTTAACCCATAAAGTCACTAACTTGGTGACTTGCAACCCACCAAATAAGCCCAAATTCATAAGGTGACAACATACTTCCATAACAAGGGCTAAATCTCATGCATGAACTCATTAGGACCATCAAGATTGCAACTTTATTACTTGTGGGACACTTTTAGCTCTGAGGGTGGCAACCCCAAGCTCAAAATCGAAGTTGCTCCAAAAAGGTCCATTCTTGGGACCAAAAAGTCCATAAAATTGTACCAAGAGAGATCTAAGAGATTATTCATCAAGCTCAAAGCTTTTTACCTTGAAGAGGTCCGAAATGAAACACTTGTCCCAGATCTATAAGCTCTAACTTCCAAGGTTCCCCCTTCCCAATCTTCTTCCTTTCTCTTCCAAGCTAAAAACCACCAAGATGAGCTTTTCAAGGCCAAGATCTCTAAAAATGGAGATTGGAACGTTCTAGGGTTTCTTCTGAGGTTAGGGAGGCTGATATGGGGGCTAGGGTTGAAGCCATAATGTTCTTTAGATAGTGGCTGGCCCTAAAATTAGGGTTTCTGGACACTGGACGTACGCTGGGCGTAAGTCCAGTACTCTGGGCGTACGTCGAGGAACTCCGCGTTTCATTTACTCTATTACGCTGGGCGTAACCCAGCCTACGCTGGGCGTACCCACGCGTGTCCCAAGCATGCATGGTCTTTCTTTGACGACTTTTTCCATTAAGTGCCATAAGTGTCAATATCTTCAAAGTGCCATAACTCCATTATTCTAAGTCCGTTTCCGACGAACTTTATATCCACGAAAAGGTGGCGAGAAGCCCTACGCTTCTAGAAACACACCCTGGTCCGAAACCTTCTCGAATAAATCCCATTGCCCATAAAAGACCGAAACGCCCTTACTCTTGATCTCGGGAATTCCATAAATAATTTCTCTTAGAACGGGGCGTTACAATTCTCCCCCACTTAAATATGATTTCGTCCTCGAAATCGCCAATTGCCAACTCTGGCTACCCAAACTTCCAAAAGGCACATTCACGCCCCTAAAGCGTGACGAACACTAAGGGAAGCCAGCCCCACTGGCACTCCTCCTCTAAGAGATACCTACTCCACCGTGGGAACCTGAATTCCCAACCTGAAAACAGGACCACGAGTCAGACTCTGCTGTTAGCCACACTTGCTCCCTCTTTAGCTCATTCCCAAACGAACATACAACGATACTCTTACCGAAACCAACACTCACGCCTGGCCCAATCAGCCTAGGGCTGGAATACCAGGCATGCCTACGACGGGTCCGCTCATCCCTAGGATGGAATACCCTCGCATCCTACTCATGTTTGGCCCAGTCAACCCTCGGGTTGGAATACCAAACACATCAGGTCCAATCAATCATAGGGTCCGGTCATCCTCATGATGGAATACCCCAGATTGGAATACCTCCACATACATAACTCAAACCCAAAACCATACTCGGAACCAAGGACCTTGTCCTTGCGTCCCCCTCGAACTCTCCGGTTCGCCACACTTGAGTATAACCCACTCATACTTCCCTAACACGATCTCTAGGTCCTTGACCTACGACTGTACAGTCCTCATCATCGATCCAGACTGCTCCCGAGTCTGCTAACCTGCTATCTCGCCTTCCTTTGTCCAAACCTCCAATCTGGAGACACTATCCCCCTCCTCTTCCAAGGAGACTAAAAACATGCCTACGCATCATCCAACCTCTGGTTCAAAGATCCTCGACACTTGCAAAGCCCTTACTATGACTGAACCGCCTCATCGCACCATCCCAATAACCAACATTCAAACCGCGTCAGACAACCTTCTACAACCAGCGGCTCATCCGAGAATTTCCAATTCTCCCCCACTTAGGGCACTAACCCCTATCCACTGGCAGAAAAGTTAACACGTTGTTCAATCGAACCCCACTAATACACCGAACTTCAAGGAACCTAAGTTCCTGCTGAAAGTTCCCGAATCCCCGAACCATAACCTTCCTTCCTCACGAATTCCACACCGGATACTATCTCTCTAACAACTCTCAATACTAACTCTTCTCTAACACATACAACCCTTTATATCTCATGCAAGAAACAACAACTCAGTCATACATAAACAAGATAAAGCAGAAAAACATACCGGCTGACACCTCTGGCTCAGACCTGATCGCCTCGGTCACAAGCTGATAAGCACGCCCTGGAGCCATCGGAGGCTCTGCCCGACCCTGACTCCCGTCAGTAAGTCTCAACGTGGATGGCGCTGGGGCCTGCACTGACCTGGCAGCCAGTAGAGGACACTGGGCCTTCATATGGCCCACCTGATCACAACGATAACAAAGTCGGACTCCTGCAGATCGAGTCGACTGCCTGCAATCTCTGGCTATGTGGCCCTCCTTGCCACACCTGTGGCACCCCGAAGAAGAACGGCAACTACCCTCGTGCACCCTGCCGCACTTCCCGCAAGTGCGACTTATCTGACCTCCCTGCCTATAATCAGTGGCCCTCATCCGCTTTGGTGCAGGCTGCGACTGCACCGGGGCCTGCCTCTGTTCTCTCAACTGGAGCTCCATCTCCAACTCGCGCCGCCTGGCGGCCTCCTGCAACTCCAACAAGGTACTACACCTCTGCGTGGACACAAGCTGCCGGATATCCCTCTTGAGCATACTCAGATATCGGGACATCTGAGCCTGCTCCGAAGCAAACTCCGGGAAAAACACTGCCCTCTTAGTAAACATCCTGGTGATCTCCGTCACCGACTCTGAATCCTGCTTCAGCTCCAGGAACTCCTGAGCCAACCTCTCTCTCTCAACCTGTGGAACATAACGGGTACTGAACATCTCTCGGAACTGATCCCACGAAACCGCTGCCCGCTGCGCATCAGAGTAAGATCCCGTAGTCAACCTCCACCAATCCTTCGCCCCGAGCCTCAAAAGGTTCAGAGCACACCTCACCCTCTGATCCGCAGGGCATGAACACGTGAAGAAACAACCCTCCACGTCTGACAACCACCTCATAGCAACAATCGGATCCTGAACTCCATCGAAAGTAGGGGGCTTCGTATTGTCGAAATCCCGATACTGAAAACCCCGACTGGCTCCTCCCCCTGCCGCTGCCACAGCCGCTGCGGCTGCCACGGCCGCTGTCTCTGCAAGAGCCGCATAGCGCTCATCAAAATACTCAACCATGGCTGTCTTGATCGACCCAAACAGTTCCGGCAACTCAGCCCGGAACATAGCAGCAACCTCATCATGCAGGATATCACGAATCCTAGCATCCAACTCATATGTACTCATCTGACCAATCACCTCGGGAGGTGCTGATCCATCCTGACCACCCTCTCCCGATCCCGAACCGGATCCTGACTCGAGACGTCTCGCATCCGCCATACTGCAATAAACCACAAGAACCTCAGATACCTCGCATAACCGCCGAGAAATAACCTCTAACCAACAACCTAGGGGTTGTGACTTCCTTGACACGCATATGGGTCCTGTGCTTTCAGTAGTACGGGTCCATACTACCTTCCACACCTACCCATATTTGTCTCAAGTATCATCACAACGCCCTAAGCACAAACATACATAGCAGGCACTCAATCCTCACCCCTAGAGGAATATTGAATATCTCATATCAAGAAAACCCTAGGCTAGCAGGCATCACAAATCAGGCAATTCTATCATGCAATTCCTGAAGATCCCTAGCCTAGTACTAGCATGCTGTTCTAACATATCTCATAAACAAATAACTTGTATGGTATTTTGGGGTAACTTACTGGCTCCGGCAGATCGTACCCTATGCGTCCTCCTTTACTTATTTTGAAAACCATTTGAAAACTATTTTTGAAAATCTCTCCTTGATTTGAGACTGGATTCACACGAATGTTCCTCCAATTCACTCAAACCAAGGCTCTGATACCAACTTGTAACGACCAAAAATTTCAACCAATTTAAAACATTTTATTTCATTCAAAAACCATTATGTTCATACATCTTGTTTTCAAAACAGTTTAAACATCAGAGTATTTCCCCAGAACTATATCTCATAAAAAAACATGAGGAGCGGTACGATCACGCCTTCGCCTTGCCATGATCTCCTGAAGCACCTGAAACAATAAACCACAACTGTAAGCCCGAAAGCTTAGTGAGTTTCCCCCAAAGTACCCATACACACACAAACATACACATACAGCAAAGAACAACATACTACGGGTCCATTCAACCTTCCGGTTGGAATACCCCCGGCCCTCAACCATCGGGTTGGAATGCCTACATAACACGAGCCCAATCATCCTACCGGGATGGAATACTCTCGGCCCACAACCATCGGGTTGGAATGCCCAAACACCTATACATACAACAATAGCTACTATGGGTCCAATCATCCCTTAGGATGGAATACCCCAGGCCCCTCAACCATCGAGTTGGAATGCCAACATACTATGAGTCCAATCATCCTATCGGGATGGAATACTCCTGGCCCACAATCATCGGGTTGGAATGCCCCACTTCCTATACATACAGTAACTACTACTACTATTATGGGTCCAATCATCCCTTGGGATGGAATACCCCAGGCCCCTCAACCATCGGGTTGGAATACCAACATACTATGAGTCCAATCATCCTACCGGGATGGAATACTCCTGGCCCACAACCATCGGGTTGGAATGCCAATCTACTCTAGCAGACATACACACATATCAGGCAACCACATAACACTCTACAGAACTAGCACACTAGGGCCCTATCATCCTACCGGGATGGAATACCCTCTACCACTGCTCAACATACATAACCCGCATGTATCCTCCTACCAGCGTACATAAGCAAGACCCACTACCGGTCTAAAAATAATCACTACCCAACTACTAGGGCGCTGATCCAACAGAACTAGCCATCATACAACTATCCATCTCTCTAGGATACTAAACAAAAGGCATACTCTCATATCACTATCTTATCCACCAGGATACTAGCAAGCATATCATCACATAATATAACAAGCTCTAACAACAATTCAAAGGGCCGGCCTTGGTGCCTTAGACCCTTGAGTACAGTGAGGAAAACTCACCTTGAACTGTTGAAACACTACTCGTACCCTTCTGGCTGCTATCTGACAATCCCCGCACTGCTGCTCCTCTAGCTCCCCGAACTATCAATGCCACAATAACACTTAGCCCAAAACAATATCCTTCTAAGGGTAAATTGACCATTTTACCCTTAACCCAATCTGGTTCATGACTAAGGCCCAACACCATAATACGAAAGGTCCAACACTAGGTAAGCTTCTCAAGCCCACTAGTGACCCACTAATGGCCCAATTTGCTACATTGGGCCCAATCCCTTAATGGGTCTCACCCTAAGCCCATAATATATTCCTTGGCCCATATAATATGATTTATGATGGCCCACTAAGGCCCAAATACCCAAACATGCCCCAAACCGTGGCCCAAAAACTCATGATCCATACAGACAGAGTACGCGGGGCGTACCCCCATGTACGCTAAGCGTACAGGCAGAATGGTGAGTACGCTGGGCATACCTGCACGTACGCTCAGCGTAATACCTGTGTTAAGACCTTTTCCCAATAAGTGCTTAATACTCAGATCTACAAGCTACCATTACAGATCCTGATCCTTTTCTATGTCTTAACCCATAAAGTCACTAACTTGGTGACTTGCAACCCACCAAATAAGCCCAAATTCATAAGGTGACAACATACTTCCATAACAAGGGCTAAATCTCATGCATGAACTCATTAGGACCATCAAGATTGCAACTTTATTACTTGTGGGACACTTTTAGCTCTGAGGGTGGCAACCCCAAGCTCAAAATCGAAGTTGCTCCAAAAAGGTCCATTCTTGGGACCAAAAAGTCCATAAAATTGTACCAAGAGAGATCTAAGAGATTATTCATCAAGCTCAAAGCTTTTTACCTTGAAGAGGTCCGAAATGAAACACTTGTCCCAGATCTATAAGCTCTAGCTTCCAAGGTTCCCCCTTCCCAATCTTCTTCCTTTCTCTTCCAAGCTAAAAACCACCAAGATGAGCTTTTCAAGGCCAAGATCTCTAAAAATGGAGATTGGAACATTCTAGGGATTCTTCTGAGGTTAGGGAGGCTGATATGGGGGCAAGGGTTGAAGGCATAATGTTCCTTATATAGTGGCTGGCCCTAAAATTAGGGTTTCTGGACACTGGACGTACGCTGGGCGTAAATCCAGTACGCTGGGCGTACGTCGAGGAACTTCGCGTTTCATTTACTCTATTACGCTGGGCGTACCCACGCGTGTCCCAAGCATGCATGGCCTTTCTTTGACAACTTTTTCCATTAAGTGTCATAAGTGTCAATATCTTCAAAGTGCCATAACTCCCTTATTCTAAGTCCGTTTCCGACGAACTTTATATCCACGAAAAGGTGGCGAGAAGCCCTACGCTTCTAGCAACACACCCCGATCTGAAACCTTCTCGAATAAATCCCATTGCCCATAAAAGACCGAAACGCCCTTACTCTTGATCTCGGGAATTCCATAAATAATTTCTCTTAGAACGGGGCGTTACAGAAGGTCACAGATTTTTGTTTGCTCTGGTTGATAAGCATTTGTTTTCCACAGACTGCTTGGAGCACATCATCAACATAATACATCGGTGCAAGCAGAATTCAGAGGCTGGCAAGAAGAATTTTACAGACATGCTTCGGTGGTACATTACATTTCGCTATCATCTTTTGGCAATCATACCGAAGGTGTTTAAGACTGTGAAGAAGACTTCTGTTGTTCAACAGAATTGAGGTTTCGGCTCCAAAGACGCAAAGGGGGAGATTGTTGAGTCCATTTGTGTTGCGTCATGGGCCTTATGTTTTGCATCCGGATTGGGCCTGTCCATCCGTGATTATCTAGATTAGCTAGTAGGGTTATACTATATATATGCATGCATGTATGCATTATACGAGAATTGATTATCACGTTCATAACTTTTGTAACCCTAAACACCTCTACAGTAGCAGTTCTTTACCGAGCTCTTCTGAGGTGTTAAAGTTTTAATCATTCGACACATTCGAAGTCATTCTTGTATTCGTTTTACATTCTTGATTGTTTGCTTGCTCAGAATCTAACGATCCTAATAGAACTTTGTTCTAACAATTTAAAACAGCTTAGAGCTCAAATTCTTGTATTTTTAGCTTTCAATTTTTGCGCTAATGAATTGTAACACCCGGTTTTCCAGGTCGGATCGATTTGGGGTTTCAAGGAGTCAAGGCTTGGTTTTGGGGTAAAACCAAGGCTCACAATGTAAGCCATAAAAGGGGCACGACGTGAGTAGGGACTAAATGCAAATGTTGAATTATACTGAGCTCAGGACGTGAGCAAAAAGAGCTCACTACGTGAGATATGTTGTTGCCCAAGCCCATGATCTTTTAGGGTTTCCTTCATATTTCAACCCCATAAACTTCATTCTAGGCTTCCAAAACAGTCTCCTTTGTCCCTAAGCTAAGTAAAACCCTAACCCTAGCCTCTTAATGTGATTCTTGATCTTTTGGTGGAGTTTTGGTGGCTTGAAGAGGAAGAGATCATCATGAAAGCATGCTTTCAGCTTGGCAATTTCATTTGCAAACTCTAGCTGCACTTTTAGACCAATATGAGTAATCAAGATTGATGATTTATGTTTCTTTGTTAATAGATCTAAGGTTTTATGCACGTTTATCCATGGTTTAAGAGTTAGAGTGTTGGGACTCCATAAAATTAGCAACTTTATTGGTCCTTAGGGTCCCTTGGTTCTTGTATGTTATGGATCTAAGTTTTGGAGGATGTTTTAATTCATATTTGAGAAATTACCTCATTTATCTTCATGAATGACATAGTTTGAGCTCAAGTCTTGTTTTGGACATACAAGGCCATAAAGTATCGATTTTTATGATCCTATGAGTGTTAGAAAGCCTCCTGGAAAAGATGGACTGATGGCTTAACAAATTAAGAGGTTTTTGGATCAAAATGGCGCATAGATGAATCTCACGACGTGAGCCATAGATGTCACGTCGTGAGGATTGTAAGGCCCGACAATTTAGTCTTGTAGTGTCTCACGATGTGAGCCATAGATGTTATGTCGTGAGGGTCTGCTGACTGTTGACTTTCGTAGACTGTTAACTGCTGAATTTTGGCTATTGATTGAGATTCTATATGGTTCTGGTGTCGGTGGATTCGCAGGAGAAAGCAGTGCTGAAAAAAGAATCGTATCGTAGTGTTCAGAGTTCTTCGATTCAGGTGAGTTTTGCCTCATTGTACCCTTGGCTCGAATGCACCAATGCCGACCCACTAGTTTTGGTTATCTTTAGTAGAAGGATGCCATAGGGACTGTATATAGTCATGTAAGATAGACTGAGGACTCTTGATCTAGGCTTTTTTACCTTTTCCTTGTTTGGTTGTGGTTTTAGAGTAGGATAACCTGATCGGGTTTCTATCTCACCTCTGAGTATATACGGTTATGCATTCCTTGGATTGTTGATATTTAGTATGTTGTTATGTTGTAGTGATGTGTTAGATCTGTATTCCGGTATCGAGTATGTTGCAATGATGTAGTGATCTATTAGATTTGTATCCTGGTATATAGGATGTTGCTATGCGGTAGTGATCTGTAGAACTGTATGTCTACTTGTACTTGTTGGTTAGCATCTAATGGAGTGCCCTAGGGATTGTATGTGGTCATCTAGGATAACCTGAGAACTCTAGGTCTGGGCTTTCTTGCCTATTCCTTGTTTGGTTGTGGCTCTAGAGTAAGATCATTTCTTCGTGTGGCTATCTCACCTCTGGGTACTTATGGTTACGCACTTCATAGAGGTTAGATGGTAGCGGGACAGTGTGCGATGTGAGGACTATTAGGCGGTGGAGAGCCATATGATTGATGTTTTCCTGTATTATGTGTGTGACATCCCCAAATTCACGGTCATTTTAAAAAATTTATTTATGCTTATTTAAAAAATCAGAGTATCCATTTTAAAGAAATATGTTGCGTAATTTGTTCGTAGAAAACATGATAAACATATTATCAAAGCAATTTATGAAGAAATGTATTTCCTTTATATTAAAACTTTGGGATGTCATTGTCAATACAAAAACATAAGCATAAACAAACCTTACATTCATTTACACTAATGATTTACATATCCTTTAATCTCTCAGTGTAATGTGTCCTTGTATCGATACATGTCATACAAATAAACTGAGTGGGTCAGGTTGGGAAACCTGGTGAATACATAGGGATTTCAATCCCACAATTTCATTTCATATAAGCAATTTTACCCCACCCCGTCGATCCTTACAACGACACAATCTATACTCTCGGATCTAAAATTAACCTCTTTACCTAATCCATACTCCCGGATCAGGTATGTCTAATCCATGCTCTCGGATCAATAACTTTTCCCATTCCATACTCTCAGACTAGGGACAATTGACTATGTCTAATCCATGCTCCCGGATTAATGACAAATAACTATGTCCTCTCCATACTCTCGGACTAAGGACAAATGACTATGTCTAATCCATGCTCTCAGATCAATGACTAATCTTAAAGTCCAACCCTTCGTGTATATCTCACCCACACACATAAGGATATACTACCTGATATCCATCTCAATTAATTTAGGTTTGTTCTGTATCCTAAATCATCATATATTATCAGATATGCTCTTAACACGTATTTCAGGAAATAACAAATATTTCAAACATAAACTAATACTTTAATCAATACTTGTATTAAAATCATGGTCATGAAAGGGACTATGAACTCACTTGTTAAAGTGATGATTCCAAACTCGGGCAGGACTTCACTTCTAACAATTCTATTTTCCTACGGCGAAACCTAGTATCATTACCACTATATTTTAGTCTAATATTTATTGTGAGCAATATTGTTTTATAAGTGTTAAACAGTACTTTTCAACTACTATGTACAGACAGGGCCAGACATGAAACACCGGAGGGCAGGACCATTTTGACATTTAAGTTGTTTTGAAATCCAACAACCCTATGCGGCCCTTCAAACCAGATTCCCCGTACCGTGACCAGTTAAAAGGTATTATAATAACACTTTGTATGTTTTATAATACTTACATATATTGTTTATAAGTTCATAATAGCGATATTGAACTTAAACATAAGACATACTTAAAGTAGGGTAAGCATAACTCATTTACTAGCAGGATTGGCTAGGAACCGGGCTCTACGGGGGCAAAACTTCCGAGCCGAAGGCTCTTCTTCTCAGAGCCTTCTGGCACTCCGGGACTCGCTTCATAGCACTTGGGAAGTACTAGGGATTGGTAGGGGTTTAGAGACATGTTTGAGAGAGAAAGAAAGGCTTAGGTGTGAAGAATATGGGAGGAACTTGCATCTTATTTGTAGTGGGATGCTTCGGAATATGTTGGGCGTACTCCTCGGAGTACGTTGCATGTACGAGGGATACGTTGCGCGTACGAGGGGGTTGTTGTCAGTAATCCGAAGCGAGGTCGTGGGAAGGAAGCAAGGGCCGAGATTAAGCCACGCCACCCTCCTCGCATCAACTTATTCCCGACTTCTAAATTCTGAAACTTTCACATACGAGCTCTGTTTTCAATGTTCTTTATATCCGCACGTAGGTGGCGACGTAATCTACAAATTTCGTTCATACTCCATCGGCTAATTTTGAATTTATTTTTAAAGTTATATTTTAACAGGCTTAGATAGGTAAAGTCCATTAAAAATTCATAACTTTGTCATCTGACGTCCGTTTTCATCTGTCTTTATATCGTTCAGCTCCTATTAACGAGATCTTTGATTCTCGTTTAGATTGTGTCGGCTAAAAATCGGTCGATCTAAAATTAGAATTTCGGGCTGTACACTGCTATGCTAAATCTTAGAAAAAGACTCGACGAGTTGTTCATACAACTCGGCGAGTTGGGTCATGGTCCCCCAACCTTTTCTGTTACTGGGAAAACTAGTCGAGTCTAGGAGATGACTCAGGGAGTTGGACATGGTTTCTGAGTTTTAGAAGATTGAAGAATTCGACGAGTTCAAGGAGGAACTCGGCGAGTTGTGAGTGAAATGTCCCGACTCTATTATGAAGAGGAGCTCGACGAGTTCATGAAAGAACTCGACGAGTTGGATCGAGATTTCCAGGGTTTTATGGATTATGGAACTCGACAAGTTGATGGACAAACTCGGCGAGTTGAGTCAACCAGGATGTTGACTTTGACCTGGATGTTGACTTTGACCAAGATGTTGACTTTAACTTTGACTTTGACCATCGACTAGAGTTGACCCTTAAAGGATTTATGAGTATGAAAGGGTAATTAAAGGAGATTTTTATGTGTAGGAGTTGGAAAGGAGTTGATCCCAGAGCCGAGGACAGTTCAGCTACTACACGACATTTGTGGTGAGTTACCTTCCAGTAGAAGTGGGTCGAAGGCACCAATGCCGGCCCACTAGTAAGATTTATAGTAGATATGATTGTCTTTGTGATAATTATCTGGTATGTCACTATCTGTTATGCTTTATGTGCTAGTATGCTATGATATTATGTGATAGTAGTAGGAGGGGTAGGATAGACCCCAATACCGGTCGATAGGGGCGAAGGGGTATGCCAGCACCTGGATAAGCTAAGGAGTATATGACTTATGTTTTTATGAGCTAGAATGTTATATGGTAGAAGGAGGGGGTGAAATAGTCCCCGGTATCGGTCGAAAGGACCGAAGGGGTAGGCCAGCACCCTGATATGCTAGGAGAGGTACCAGACGAAAGGACTGAAGGGGTAGGCCAGAACCCTGATATGCTAGGCAAGTTACCGGTTGCAAGAGACCGAAGGGGTAGGCCAGCACCCTGATATGCTAGGCTGTTACCGGTTGAAAGAGACCGAAGGGGTAGTCCGGTACCCGGATATGCTAAACAGTATGATTATTGTATGGTATGTGGTATAATGGGGGAACTCACTAAGCTTTGTGCTTACAGTTTCAATTTTTTTTCAAGTCCTTCTTCTTCGAAGGGAAAGGAGTCGGCACGATAGCAGCGCATCGCACACACGATTTTCCGCACTATGATGTTCTTGGGATTTCGTACTGACATTATTATATTATGACATGTTTTGAGACATATGACTTATGGGTTTTTATGATATGAGATAACTTCATGATGTTTTCAATAATCCGTTTAATGAATTATTAAATTAAAAATGAAATTTTTTGTCTTAAATTTTGGGAAGTTACATCATTACTCTCACTCCTCTCGCGAGATCAGCTCACTGGTCTGAACTACCTTGATTGGATTCGTAACCTGAAAAATCACTTTGAGGTACGAAAAGAACGAGTATGTGTTGGACGAGCATCTTGAAGAGGAACTTCCTGATGATGCTACTGAAGAAGAAGCAGCCAAACATGAAAAGCATCGCTATCACTCTATCGAGGTCTCGTGTTTGATGTTGGCGACCAGGTGTTCTAAACTCCAAAAGAGTTGTGAGAACCTTAGGGCATAAAAAATGATCAAGCAACTTAAAGACATGTTCCAAGAGCAAGCTTGAACTGAGAGATTCAAGGTGATGCAACCAATTATAGGTTGCAAGAAATACGAGGGTGGTTTTGTGATTACCCATGTTCTAAAGTTGAAAGGGTACTTTGACATACTTGAACGCCTTGGCTTCCATTTCACTCAAGATTTGGCTATTGATGTCATTATTAACTCTTTGACTAGTGCATACAAGCCGACCACTGTGAACTACTATATGAATGGTTTGGAAAAGACTATCATGGAGCTACATGGGATGCTTAAAACTGCTGAGGAAATCATTGTTCCACTTAGGAGCACAATTTCAACCACTCATATGTTGGCTATTCGGCAAGGTGGTGTCAAGAGAAATAGGCTCTCTCATCCCAATGTCAAGGGAAAAGAGAATGGGAAAGTGGGTTCTCTCATTTCCAACCGTAATAAGGACGTTTTTGACATACCACCAATGAATGACCCTAAAAAAGCCATTTGCTACTACTTCCAAGAAAAGGGCCATTGGAAATGCAGCTTCCCTAAGTATCTGGAGACTCTTAAGAAGAACAAGTCCAAGGTTATTGGAACTTTAGGTATGTTTACAATTGAATTACATTCAGCCTCTACTTCTAGCAATTGGATACTTGACACAGGATGTGGAACCCACGTTTTTTCTGATGTGTCGGGACTAAGACGAAGTAGGAAGCTAAGGCATGGAGAGCTCGATTTGATCATGGGTAATAAGAGCAGATTAGTTGTTACCAAGATTAGAGATTACGAGCTTTTATTACCATCTAGTTTTTCAGTTGTTTTAAAAGATTGTTGATATTTGTGTTACATTCCAAGAAACATCATTTCATTTTATGCATTGTGGCGTGACGGTTTAACTTTTGGATTTGATAATAATGCTAGTATTTTGGTTTCCAAAGATAATACTCTTTATTTTAAAGCAAATCCTTGCAATGGCATATATGAATATGTGATTGTTGTAGGTAGAAACGATAACTTAATCTTAAACGTTGGCTCATCTACTTTGAATAATTCATGTCTACAGAATTTTCATCTTCGCCATATAAACAAGAAGAGAATAGCAAACTTCAATTAGATGGAATCTCAGAACCAATTAACCTAGAGTTCAATGAGGATTGCTAATCTTGTTTACTTGGGAAAATGACAAAGTTCCCCTTCACAGGCAACTTTGAGAGTGGCACAGATGTATAGGACATCATCCATTCGGATGTATGTGGTCTACTCAGACACATAACTAGACATGGTGAAATATACTTTGTCACATTACTGATGATCTTAGTAGATATGGATATGTTTATCTGATTAAGGATAAGTCTACAACATTTAACGTATGCAAGAAAATCATGATACTTCGTTCTGATAAGGGCGAAGAGTATCTTAGCGATGAATGTTACGATCATCTCAGAAATTATAGGATAGTCTCACAATTAGCTCCACCAAGAACACCACAACACAATGGTATGTATGAAAGGAGAAATTGAACTTTTCTTGACATCGTTCGTTCTATGATGACTCATGTTACACTTCCAAGGAGTTTATGGGGCTATGCTCTACAAACTTCTGCTTACATTCTAAACCTTGTACCAACTAAGAATGTAACGTCCTAAAAACAGTGATATAAATTTCATTTTCAAATTCATCAATCCCATATATCATATGTCTCGAAAACATCCATGATACAGATTATCCAAAACACCATAGTAAAAGAAATCCTAATTGTGGAAACATGAGGGGGAGAATGTTGTTCCATCATGTCGGGCCCTTCCCTTTCATATCGAAAGTACCCGAAACAAAAAAACATAACTGTAAGCATAAAGCTTAGTGAGCTTCCCCAAAATACCACATACAATATATATATATATAGATATAACATCACGTGGTTGTGTCGGGTATGTATCAACCCCGAGTCCATAATGAATCTGAGCCCAGATTGGCTCCATGCATATATCATACAATCATATTAGTAATAGTCACATAGCCATATACATCCTACACATACGAATCAGTGGGTCGTCATTGGTGCCTTTGACCCACTAGTGTGGTGAGAAGAGTCACCTCACAGAAAATCCTCTACTACTACTATTCTTACTTATAGAGTATCGTTGCAACGCACCACCTAATCAGTCAAACCAAATAAACCTTGAGCTCTTCCTCCAAAATAGGTGCTTGACCAAAAGTCAACTCAAGTTAAAGATCAATGGTCAAAGTAAACGGTCAATGTTGACTTTAGCCAACCCGCACGTCGTGGCCACCTATGGCCACGCCATGGCTCTCCAATAACAACCAGACGCGATTTCCCCACCGCCACGCTGTGGCAGCCTGAGCCATGTCGTGGGCACTAGTTTTCAGCAGGTTAATCAATTAAATTGTTTTCTTCGATCCCAAAGGCTCCAAATTTCAGATCTGGTCCAAAACAAGGTCTAGAAGGATAAAGTTTCCAACTTTACCCTATAAGACCATCCACAAGGTCAAAATCTCAAATCCTAGATTCAAAGGAGCTAAAATATGACATGAATTTTCCCATTAACCACTTATCCAAAAACGTTCATGGCTCATTTACTCCAAAACAGATTCTCATACCTAATCCAACATAAAAGTTGGTGATTTATAGACATGCATGTCCAATGCATGTCTTGAAGCCATAAAGAGTCAAAATAAGGGTTTTTTTATAAAAATCTCATGCATGGCTCAAAACCCATCAAGAAACCAAATCCAAACCAATAATCATACCAAAAGTCCCATACATTCATAAAGTTGCAAGCTTTATGAGATCTCATCATTCTAACTCACAAAACATGAAGATTAAGGGACAAAACATAAGATCTAGCAACCTATTTTGATAAAAATCGATTCTTGGACATTTACAAGGGTCTAGAAGATTGTTAACACAAATGATGAGGAATAGCTTGCGGAATCTTAGCTCACTTCTTCTTCCTTCTTCCTTCCAAGGATTAAAAAACACCAACAAAACATCAAAATGAGAGAGAGAGAGAGAGAGAAAGAGAGATTTTAGGGTTTCACGGGTCTGATGGAGGCTGGGGGTGAGCAAACCCTAGCCTCCTCATTGCTTTAAATAGTGAGCAAACTCGTAAAATAGGGTTTCTTATTTGCCAGTTGCCACGCCGTGGTGGCTTAAATGAAAAACGTGGGTTGACCTTGACTTGCCACGTCATGGTGCCTTCCCACCACGTCGTGGTGATCATATAAATGCCAAATTTTCAAAATGTAAAGTACATCAGGATTCGGATGTTACAAAGAAGGTTGAGAAAACACCATTCGGAATTTGGAAAAGGGACTCGTCCCTCTCTTGCACGAATCAAGGTTTGGGGTTGTGAGCCTTTTGTTTATCAAACAGCGCTTGGCAAACTTGAACATAGATTAGAAAGGTGTTACTTCATTGGTTATCCCAAAGATTCTTTTCGATACTTGTTCTACAAGCCTACTGAGAACAATATCCTTGATGCTCGTAGGGAAGTCTTTCGTAAGAGAGAGAGAGAGAGAGAGAGAGAGAGAGAGAAAGAAAGAAAGAGAGAGTTGATATCTTAAGAAACTAGTGGGTGCCCAATTGATATTGATCATATTCAAGAGCCAACCAATGAAGAGCTTGAATTTAACACTAGACCCTAACAAGAGGTTGAACAACCTGTTGAGGAACCTAATATACTTCCACATCCACCTCGTAGATCTAACAGAGAACGTCATCCACTAGAGTTCTATGGATTCCATATTACTCAAGAGGATGAAAACCTGCTAGGCGATAATGAGCCACACAGCTATCAGGAATCCATGGCAAGCCCAGAGGCTACAAAATGGAAAGAGGCAATGGACAACAAGATTCAGTCTATGTAAAACAACAAAGTATGGAAACTATTTGATCCTACACTTAGCATTAAAACTATTAGGTGTAGATGGGTCTTCATGAAGAAGACTGACATGGATGGGAATGTACAGACTTATAAAGCTCGACTGGTTGCAAAGGGTTATACTCAGACTCAAGGAATTAATTATGAGGAAACCTTCTCACCATTAACTATGATTAAGTCTATTAGGATACTACTTTTCATAGCTGCATTTCATGACTATGATGGTTATATGGCTCAGCTAGAAGGTGTTGTACAGTCCAAGTCTCCTAATATGGTATGCAAGCTTGAAAAGTCTGTCTATGGACTCAAACAAACACCTTGAAAGTGGAACATCTGTTTCGATGAGAAGATCAAGGAGTTTGGTTTCTTAAGAAATTGATGAACAATGTATGTATGTTAGATCTAGTGGGAGGGTAGTTGTCTTCCTAGCCATATATGTCGATGGCATTCTACTAATAGGAAACAACATCCCAACATTGAATAGTGTAAAAGCATGGCTTGGGGAGAGTTTCATTATGAAGGACTTGGGAGAAGCTTCTTACATACTTGGTATTAAGATCTATAGGGATAAATCTAGGCGATTAATAGGACTTTGCCAAAATGCATACTTAGATAAAATCTTGAAGAAATTCAAGATGGAAGAATCTAAGAAGGGATTTGTACTTATGCAACATGGCAGGTTTTTTAGTAAAACCCAATGTCATAATATTACTAAAGAACTGGACAGAATGATTCGAGTCCCATATGCCTCGGCTATAGGATCGATCGTGTATACCATGATATGTACTAGACCAGTCGTCTTATACGCTATTAGTAAGTCGATTAGTTATCAAGGAAATCATGCTGAAAGTCATTAGATCGCAGTCAAGAACATTCTGAAGTATCTTAAGAGTACTAAAAATATGTTCTTAATTTATGGTGGTAGGGAAGAGCTACGTGTCAAGGGATATACGGATGCAAGTTTCCAAATTGATAGGGATAATTTCATAAAGTTGTCTGGCTTTGTATTCATGTTGAATGGAGCACCGATGACTTGGAGAAGTTCCAAGTAAGAGACTATAGCAGACTCAGCTAGCTTGCCAAGGAAGCAATGTGGCTAAAGAAGTTCATCAATGATTTGGGTGTTGTTCCTAGCATAACCGAACGGATTGAGATCTTCTGTGATAATGAGGGAACAGTTGCCTTAGCTAAAGAACCTCAAGATCACAAGCACACATGGCATATGTCACACCCCCGAACCAGACGGCGGAAACGTCCGGGGGCCTGTGCGTGACTTCATCTTGTAATATCATCACAATTGTATATAACTGAAACAAGACAACATCATCATCATGCATATCAAATCCAACCAGCATTGTTTACATCAAGTAAAATATTACATCTTCAAAACATTTAATGTAGGTTGATAATATAACAAATTCCACCATTTCCTGCTGACCTTTCTTCTTAACGATTCCCTGAGAATACAAGTTATTTTGAAAAACGTCAACATATATAATGTTGGTGAGTTCATAAGCATGTTCGAATGAAAAGTTTTGAATGGTTCGTAAAACACCAGAAAATCCGATATTTTCTTTAAGTAGTGTGAAAGTAATGTGTCAAAATCAAGTATTAATGCATGTGTGTTTGCTGCTTCTGTAATGTATAGATAATCAAAAATGTAATCCAGATAAAGTTCATGTATTTTCTGTTGTACGTAGAAGGTAATGTATGAATGTATTTATCCCAGAAAATTCGATATTTTCTGCTTATAAAAGTATCGTAATCATAAAATCCCAAGACCGAGTATCTATGTATGTATGTTTTTAGTATCGTCAAGATTGGTATAAATATACCGAAATCTTTGATGGAGTTAGTCTCTAAGTGAGCCGTTACAACCATGCTTGATAATGACTAATTCGCCTGTCTTGGCGTTTCCAGGCGCCGGTTTTGATGTAGGTAAGGTTTGTCGCCCTAGACTGGCCTAGTCTAGCTGTAGCGAACAGCTAAGGCGTGGGGGGGTCACCCCGTATAGATCTATACACAAACTCCCGCTCTCCCTCCAGGAGATCTGGTTATAACTACAGGCTACGATCATACACTCAAAGGTGTCAATCGACAAGTCTCACTAGATCCTCAACTTGTTCACGAGTAATGTATTGCACCAAGTATAATGTTTACGTGTATGTTTTAAGTTTTCAAATCCAAAAGTATGTATATGAATGTATGAAGTTCAATGGATATGTAGAGGGATAGTTAAGATCCACTAAGCATGTGATTTTCAGTTCAAGCCCAATTAGCATGTAAATGGACCACTAAGGCCCAATAATCATGTAAAAGGGTAATTTATGCCCAATAGGCATGTAAATGGACCACTAAGGCCCAATAAACATGTGATCCATAGCTCAGGCCCAAATTAACATATAAATGGGCCGCAGGTCCCAATAAACTTGTCATGGAAAATATTAGGCCCAATATACTCTTAAATGGGCCCCTAAGGCCCATTGGCCATGTAACGAGAGTATTAGGCCCAATAAAAATTGTTATCGATGTATTCCGTCTATTCGTTATTATTTCGTTGTTTGTTTTAGCTCGAGGTATTATCAAGACAACTAAAAATATCTAATTTTTGTAATAGTGACACTTTTGGCCCACTAGACCGAAAATATACATTTTAGTAACATTTTTGGAAAATTTGACACTTTAGATCCCTTAAGACTAAAAGTCTTCAATTTATGGGCTTAATTCAAATATAATGACCATTTATGGCCCATTTTGGTTAAAATTTTATTTTCGGCCCAAAATTCATAAATATTTACAATTTCGGCCCAATTAAATCTAATTTAACATTTTTGACCCAAATACATCTAAATGAGCATTTTTGGCCCAAATATATAAATTTTGCTGTTTTCAAACCATTTCTACAAAAATTACATTTTCAGCCTATTTTTGATAAAAATGACAATTTCGGCCCAATTTTTATAAAAATATCAATTTTGGCCCAAATTCGAGGAAAGTGACATTTTCAGCCCCTATATCCATAAATTTACATTATTGACTCAAATTTGTATAAAATGACATTTTAGTCCACAAAAACTAGAATTTTTACACTTTAAGCCCAAGAAAAACCGTAAGGCCCAGAAGGTGGCCCATTATGCGAAAAATTACACTTTTGACCCTTTTAAAGTCATAATTATCATAATGACCAATTTTTAAAGTAATTTGACTCTTGTAACCCTTGTAATAACCGAAAATTCCAAGGAGGACTTATCTTGTTGGTTATTTGTCAAAAGTGGTCCTTTTTCAAGATTTTGCTTAGTTTCTTATGAATCTTCACATTTTTAACACATTTATCTTCATAGTAAGTTGTGTAAAGTGTTTTAGTTTACAAATATCACAATTTTTTGTTAGAGTTTTCGAGATATAAGATGTTTCATCACATAATCACAATTTAAATCAAGAAAACACACATAAGCATGCACAAATACATAGATCTAGCACATTTCAACTTGTATCCTCCCCCAAAACATAGTAAAACTGAAGATCAAGGGGTATGAACTCACCTTGCTTTGTTGTTCTCGGTTTGAAGAAGAAATGGAACAAGATGATGTGATTCTCGGCCCTAGCAAGCTTCTTGAGATTATTTTTGAACTCAAATGGTCCTAAAGAGGTATGATTCATGGTTTTGAAACAAATAAGCATCAAGTTTTAACATAATCATGAAGTTAAACTTGTTTGAGTAAGAGTAGATTACCAATTATGGATGAGAACTTGATGCAAACTTCTTGGAACACACACAAGATCTCGAAATTTTTAAGGAAGATGAAGAAGTTCTTGAGAGGTTTTTGAAAGAGTTTGCAAGTAAAAAATGAGAGAGGTGAGGGGAGGGTCTCGGCCGAGAGAATAAGAAGAGAGAAAGATAGGAGAGAGGTGAAGATGTGATGGATGCCTTGATGTATGAGATTTGTTGTTTGCTTAGAGGGTAATTTGCATGGAGAACCACCATGCAATTATGAGGTGGCACCATAATATCATCCCTTTTGTTTCTTTTTTTTATCATGGGCCGAGAATTGGGCTAGAATAAAAGGAGTGGAATAGTTTGGGCCATTACTTAACTTAGCTCGAAATCATGAGGCCCAAATAATTATTTTTCGGCCCATTGGGCCCTTAGGAGAGTTCACGGCCCATTTGAATAAAATAAATGGGGTTTATGGCCCATTAGGGCTATTGGAATTTATTGTGGCCCAACTTGGCCCATTAGAGATAAAATGAATCATTTTAGGTCCAAAACAGTCAAATTGAAGGCTTATTGGCCCATTAGGCCCAATAAGAAAATCCTAGTCCATAATAAACTTGAACCGGGATTTTTAGGGTTTTCAACTCATAATTGACTATTTGAAGTACTTTGTATAGAGTTTTGAACTTCACTAATGAATCTTGATGGAATTTGTTGTCATTGAATGAGCATCATACATATTATCAAGTTAGGGTTACAAGGATTATCATAGTTAATGTTTACATGAGCACAGAATTTCCTAGCTAAATTACTAGTTGTGACATCATCCCCCCGTTAGAGGGAATTTCGTCCCGAAAATCTTTCGAAAGATTGGATTATGAATGAGAGAATAGTGAGGGTACTTCTGCTTCATTTGGTCTTCGTGTTCCCATGTGAATTTCGGTCCACGCTTGGCGTTCCATCGAACCTTCACAATCGGAATTCGGCTCTGCTTCGTACGCTTCACTTCCCTATCTAATATCTCGACTGGTTCTTCGACGAACAGGAGATTCTCGTTTATCTCGATCTCTTCCAAAGGAATGACAAGAGTTTCATCTGATAAGCACTTTTTCAAATTCGCGACGTGGAACACGGGGTGTACATTGCTGAGCTACGAAGGTAGTTGTTGCTTATAGACTACCGGACCAATTCGGGCGAGAATCTCGAACGGTCCGATGTATCGCGGGTTCAGTTTTCCCCGTTTCCCAAAGCGAATCATTCCTTTCCAGGGAGAGACTTTCAATAGTACCCGGTGTCTAACTTGGAATTCCAAAGGCTTCCTTCGTTTGTCAGCATAGCTCTTCTGTCGATCTCGCGACGCTTGAAGTCGGGCTTTGATTTGGATTATCTTTTCGGTCGTTTCCCGAATGATCTCTGGCCCTGTGAGAGTGTTGTCTGGTGATTGTCCTTTCGCTAGTTGGGTGTCACCCACCTTATCCCAACATAGAGGCGATCTGCATTTACGACCATAAAGAGCCTCGAAAGGAGCAACCTTGATGCTCGTGTGATAACTGTTGTTATATGAGAATTCGACCAAGGGCAAGTGGGCATCCCATGACTTGCCGAAATCAGTCACACAGGCCCGCAGCATGTCCTCAAGTGTTTGTATGGTTCGTTCACTTTGGCCATCGGTTTGAGGGTGATAAGCGGTACTCATGTCTAATTGCATTCCCATTGCCTTCTGAAGTGACTGCCAAAACCTTAACCTACTATCTCGATACGAGATAATAGACACCGGTACTCCATGAAGTCTTACGATCTCCTTGATGTAGATTCGCGTCAGCTTTTCCATCTTGTAGGATTCTTTTATTTGCAGGAAATGAGCGGATTTTGTTAACCTATCGACGATTACCCAGATAACATCCAATCCGTATGTTGTCTTTGGTAATTTGATCACGAAGTCCATTGTAATCCTTTCCCATTTCCACTCGGGTATCGCTGGCTGTTGCAATAGTCCCGAGGGCTTTTGGTATTCCACTTTCACCTTGGCACAAGTAAGACACTTGCCCACGCAAGTGGCTATCTCTGCCTTCATATTTGGCCACCAATAATGCGACCTTATGTCCAGGTACATCTTATCAGAACCCGCATGAATGGAATATCGCGTCTTGTGGGATTCGTTCATGATCATTCCTCTGAATCCCTAAAGTTTAGGGACCCAGATTATGTTCATAAAATGGTAAGCTCCGTCCTCCCTGACTTCAAAGTTCTTGTCCATCCCATGCAACGTTTCATTTGCGACGTTCTCCGACTTTAATGCATTTGTTTGGGCTTCCTTGATTTGCGTGGTTAGGTGGGATTGGATTGTTATGGTTAAGGTTTTCACCCGGCGACCTGAATATTCCTTTCTGCTCAAGGCATCGGCTACCACGTTATCCTTACCCAGGTGGTACTTGATCTCGCACTCGTAATCATTTAGCAGCTCAACCCATCTTCGTTGCCTCATGTTTAACTCCTTCTGATTCAGAATGTGCTGGAGGCTTTGTGGTCGGTGAAAATGGTGCACTTTGTACCATAGAGGTAGTGCCTCCAAATCTTTAGGGCGAAGACCACCGCTCCCAGTTCGAGATCATGAGTGGTATAATTTACTTCGTGCGTCTTTAGTTGCCTGGATGCATAAGCTATCACCTTTCCGCGCTACATAAGGACACAGCCTAACCCTTGGTTCAAAGATCGCAGTATACCACGAAATCTTCGGTTCCCTCTGGTAAGGATAGTATTGGTGCGCTACAAAGGGCTTGCTTTAGGGTTTGGAAGGCGGCTTCTTGCTTTTCTGCCCAGTTGAAAGACACATCCTTTTGTGTCAAGGCTGTAAGGGGTTTGGTGATCTTAGAAAAATTCTGGATAAACCTCCGGTAGTAGCCTGCGAGACCCAAGAATTGACGGATTTCTGTTGGGGTTCTCGGGATAGCCCAGCCTTCAATGGCCTTTATCTTGGAAGGATCTACGTGAATCCCTTCCTTGCTGACTACATGACCCAAAACGTTTACACTGCGGATCCAGAATTCGCATTTGGAAAGCTTCGCATAAAGTCTTTCAGCTCTTAGGGTTTCCAAGATTTGACGGAGATGTTGACCATGCTCTTCTTCGCTTCGACAATAAATAAGAATATCGTCGATGAAGACAATCATGAATTTATCCAGGAATGGGCGGCAGACTCAATTCATGAGGTCCATAAATGCAACGGGGCCATTTGTCAGACCGAAGGGCATCACGATAAATTCGTAATGACCGTATCGTGTTCGAAAAGCAGTTTTGGAAATATCCTCTTCCCGAACTCAAAGTTGATGATAACCGGATCTCATATCTATTTTTGAGAAATAACTAGCTCCTTGAAGCTGGTCAAACAGACTGTCGATTCGTGGAAGTGGGTACCGATTTTTTATGGTAAGCTTATTTAGTTCCCTGTAATCGATGCACATTCTAAAGGATCCGTCATTTTTCTTGACAAATAAGACCGGAGCTCCCCAGGGTGAGAAGCTTGGTCGGATGAACCCTTTGCTCAGCATCTCGCTTAGTTGACTAGATAACTCCTGCATTTCGGCGGGAGCTAACCTGTAGGGTGATTTGGCAATTGGTGTGGCTCCTGGTATCAGTTCGATGCGGAATTCGACCTACCTTTCAGGGGGTATTCCCGGAAGATCTTCTTGAAATACATCCGGGAAGTCACATGCCACTGGAATGTCTTGAATGTTCACTTCTTCTTTGGTCTTATCCACCATATGAGCAAGGAATGTGTAGTTCTTCTTGTGTAGACACTTTTGTGCCTTGATACACGAGATAAGGCGAAGGTTGGCACCAGGTGTATCACCATAGATTATTAGGGTTTCGTGATCGGGGAGATGAAGGCGAACGGCCTTCTCGCAACACATTATATCAGCATGGTGGGGGCCTAACCAATCCATGCCGATTATCACATCAAAACTCCTAATATTTACTGGCATCAAGTCTATTTGAAAGGAGTGATTATTTAGTGTTAATATGCACCCTACATAGATATCTTTGGTTGTTTCAGTTTTCCCATTAGCCATTTCCACCGTGAAGGCTTCGTTGAGCTTTTGGGGTTGTTGATTTAGTAAGTGTTTGAATTTATTACTAACGAAACTTCGCTCTGCCCCACTATCAAATAAGATGCATGCGTACGAGTCGTTAAGTAGGAACGTACCAGTAACAACTGCTGGGTCCTGTACCGCTTCGCCTTGACCCATTATCAACACTCTTCCTGCTGCTCCTGCCCCCTGATTGTTTGCTTTGGGGCAGTTGCGCCGGAAATGGCCGGTTTCTCCACACCCATAGCAGGTGTAGCTAGCCCCAGCATTACTGTTGTTGTTGATGTTGTTGCGGTTGTTATTGTTGTTTGACTGTTGGTTTTGTTGGGGATGAGTTCTACAGAATCTGGTAGTGTGACCCTTTTGGTTACAGCTCGTGCAGTGCATCTCTCTACATTCTCCATGATGGTGGAAATTGCATTTGTTGCACTTGGGAAGGGTCCCTGAGTATTGCTTGGGATTATTTGGTGTGGATGAGGCTGGAGCATGTGGTGTGGTGGTAGCTTGAGTTGCAGCATGGACAGTCACAGTTTGTTGTTTCTTTGATGATTCAGAGTTTTGTTTTCCCTTCCGCTTGTTGTTTTTCCCCTTCTTGTTCTCACCTTCTTTCTTAACTTCCGCTTCTCCTGTTTTGGCACTCTTTTTGTTGCCATGATCATACAATTTCTTGGCCAGCCTCTTTGCACTATCATATGTCTCAGGGTTTGCCGCAATTACATTCCCTTGGATAGGTGCGGTCAATCCCTAGATAAACCTCTCAATGTTTTTCCCTTCAGAGGTGATCATTCCGGGACACAAGAGAGACAGCTCACTAAATCTGGATATGTATGCATCGATGTTGGAATTTTGAACTGTGAGGTTCCACAGCTCTTGTTCCATCTTCTGAATTTCGCCTCTTGGACAGTATTCAGCCAACATCATTTCCTTAAGCTCTTCCCATGGCATCGCATTCGCCACCGGGAGTGTCATGGCCTCTACGTGACCATTCCACCAGGAGAGAGCTTGATCAATGAATGTGCAAGCCGCAAACTTGACCTTGCACCCATCCGGACACCCGCAAATTTCAAAAACTGATTCCACCTTCTCAATCCATCGCTTTAGGGCTATTACGCCTCCTGCTCCATTGAAGGTTCGAGGTTTGGCGTTGGAGAAGTCCTTGTATGTGCAGGTTCGTGTGGTTCCGTGGTTTGTTCCTTGATTTGTGCTTCTGGTTCCCTGTCCGTTGCCTTCTCCGTTGTTTCCTTTGCGAATCTGTGCAAGTGTTGCGGTGACCGCAGCGGACACTGCTGCTTGGAATGCAACTGAGTTTATTTCAGGTGGGGTCGGTGTTGTGTTGTTTCTACAGTTGGGTCTTTGAGGCATCTTTCTGTCAAAGAACGGGAAGATGTTGAGTACATATCGCATTCCGAATTTAGAATTCCACAGACTCGACGAATCGGTTTGTGCATCTAAGTGATTTCATGTATTAACATAAAACAAGGAAATAAAACACATAACAGATAACAACATCACGATAAAAGCATAGAGCATTTCCATTAATAATAATCGTTTTTAATACATGAAAATTTGCCAAAAGGCATACAGTACATGGGGGAAACATATAACTCGACAGCATGACGACCCTATGAGTAGTGTAATCACTTAAACGTATGGTCGATAGTACATAGAGTAAAACATAAAGAAGAAAATTGTAACGGGAGCACATGAACAGGTACTAACTACGATGAGATTGGTCTGCCAACAATATCATATGCCGAAATGTCGTGCGACAAGATTAGCCATCTTGGTCATCTCCCTGACTACTTCGTCTCTCTCGTGCTCGGCCTGAACAGCTCGGGCCTCTGTCGCTAAAAGTTGTTGCCGAAGAGTGGCAACCTCCTCCTCTAGGGAGTGAGTCCTATCTACGGGATCCCATGGCGCTGTGGAGTGATCCTGTACTATCGCGGGAGTGGGAGGTTCACTAGGTACTTCACTCATATCTCCACCCTCCTCCGTGACCTCATCGGGTTCCTCAAACTCATAGTCCGTTTCTACGTATTCGTTAGGCCCGTTTCTACGTATTCTCTGTGGGCCACTAGGTTCTGGTAGAAAAGGATTCCCTGATGTGCTCCATCCATGGCGACTATGCGAGAAACTGGGAGTGAGAAGTGTGAAAAGGGAGTGTGTATATAAAATTTCAAAATACTGCTATAGTATTTTAATTATTTGTGTTTGAATTCCTGAGAAGTTTTGGATACGAGGTAAGTTTCTAGGTCAATTTCCCGCCATGATTACCCCCAGACACATGTTGGTCATATTTTGAATAAATATAGTTGATCAGGCTATATTTACCCCCAATATAACTACATAACTGCCCAGGTTTAATCACAGTGTTCCATTTCCTCCATATACTTTTAATGTTATAGTTTTAATGTATACCTAGGTACGTATTTATTCAGAGTGTTTTAGTCCCATTGTATTTATAGTTGCATATCAAATTTGATTAGATATGCCAGTTCACTATAAACAATGCTCTGATACCAACTGTCACACCCCCGAACCAGACGGCGGAAACGTCCGGGGGCCTGCGCGTGACTTCATCTTGTAATATCATCACAATTGTATATAATTGAAACAAGACAACATCATCATCATGCATATCAAATACAACCAGCATTGTTTACATCAAGTACAATATTACATGTTCAAAACATTTAATGTAGGTTGATAATATAACAAATTCCACCATTTCCTGCTGACCTTTCTTCTTAACGATTCCCTGAGAATACAAGTTATTTTGAAAAACGTCAACATATATAATGTTGGTGAGTTCATAAGCATGTTCGAATGAAAAGTTTTGAATGGTTCGTAAAACACCAGAAAATCCGATCTTTTCTGTAAGTAGTTTGAAAGTAATGTGTCAAAATCAAGTATTAATGCACGTGTGTTTGCTGCTTTTGTAATGTATAGATAATCAAAAATGTAATCCAGATAAAGTTTCTGTATTTTCTGTTGTATGTAGAAGGTAATGTAGGAATGTATTTATCCCAGAAAATCCGATATTTTCTGCTTATAAAAGTATCGTAATCATAAAATCCCAAGACCGAGTATCTATGTATGTATGTTTTTAGTATCGTCAAGATTGGTATAAATATACCGAAATCTTTGATGGAGTTAGTCTCTAAGTGAGCCGTTACAACCATGCTTGATAATGACTAATTCGCCTGTCTTGGCGTTTTCAGGCGCCGGTTTTGATGTAGGTAAGGTTTGTCGCCCTAGACTGGCCTAGTCTAGCTGTATCGAACAGCTAAGGCATGGAGGGGGGGGTCACCCCGTATAGATCTATACACAAACTCCCGTTCTCCCTCCAGGAGACTCTGGTTATAACTACAGGCTACGATCATACACTCAAAGGTGTCAACCGACAAGTCTCACTAGATCCTCAACTTGTTCGCGAGTAATGTATTGTACCAAGTATAATGTTTACGTGTATGTTTTAAGTTTTCAAATCCAACAGTATGTATATGAATGTATGAAGTTCAATGGACATGTAGACAGATAGTTAAGATCCACTAAGCATGTGATTTTCAGTTTCAGCCCAATTAGCATGTAAATGGACCACTAAGGCCCAATAATCATGTAAAAGGGTAATTTAGGCCCAATAGGCATGTAAATGGACCACTAAGGCCCAATAAACATGTGATCCATAGCTCAGGCCCAAATTAACATATAAATGGGCCGCAGGTCCCAATAAACTTGTCATGGAAAATATTAGGCCCAATATACTCTTAAATGGGCCCCTAAGGCCCATTGGCCATGTAACGAGAGTATTAGGCCCAATAAAAATTGTTATCGATGTATTTCGTCTATTCGTTATTATTTCGTTGTTTGTTTTAGCTCAAGGTATTATCAAGACAACCAAAAATATCTAATTTTTGTAATAGTGACACTTTTGGCCCACTAGACCGAAAATATACATTTTAGTAACATTTTTGGAAAATTTGACACTTTAGATCCCTTAAGATTAAAAGTCTTCAATTTATGGGCTTAATTCAAATATAATGACCATTTATGGCCCATTTTGGTTAAAATTTTATTTTCGGCCCAAAATTCATAAATATTTACAATTTCGGCCCAATTAAATCTAATTTAACATTTTTGACCCAAATACATCTAAATGAGCATTTTTGGCCCAAATATATAAATTTTGCTGTTTTCAAACCATTTCTACAAAAATTACATTTTCAGCCTATTTTTGATAAAAATGACAATTTCGGCCCAATTTTTATAAAAATATCAATTTTGGCCCAAATTCGAGGAAAGTGACATTTTCAGACCCTATATCCATAAATTTACATTATTGACTCAAATTTGTATAAAATGACATTTTAGTTCAAAAAAACTAGAATTTTTACACTTTAAGCCCAAGAAAAACTGTAAGGCCCAGAAGGTGGCCCATTATGCGAAAAATTACACTTTTGACCCTTTTAAAGTCATAATTATCATAATCACCCATTTTTAAAGTAATTTGACTCTTGTAACCCTTGTAATAACCGAAAATGCCAAGGAGGACTTATCTTGTTGGTTATTTGTCAAAAGTGGTCCTTTTTCAAGATTTTGCTTAGTTTCTTATGAATCTTCACATTTTTAACACATTTATCTTCATAGTAAGTTGTGTAAAGTGTTTTAGTTTACGAATATCATAATTTTTTGTTAGAGTTTTCGAGATCTAAGATGTTTCATCACATAATCACAATTTAAATCAAGAAAACACACATAAGCATGCACAAATACATAGATCTAGCACATTTCAACTTGTATCCTCCCCCAAAACATAGTAAAACCGAAAATCAAGGGTTATAAACTCACCTTGCTTTGTTGTTCTCGGCTTCAAGAAGAAATGGAAGAAGATGATGTGATTCTCGGCCCTAGCAAGCTTCTTGAGATGATCTTTGAACTCAAATGGTCCTAAAGAGGTATGATTCACGGTTTTGAAACAAATAAGCATCAAGTTTTAACATAATCATGAAGTTAAACTTGTTTGAGTAAGAGTAGATTACCAATTATGGATGAGAACTTGATGCAAACTTCTTGGAACACACACAAGATCTCGAAATTTTTAAGGAAGATGAAGAAGTTCTTGAGAGGTTTTTGAAAGAGTTTGCAAGTGAAAAATAAGAGAGGTGGGAGGAGGGTCTCGGCCGAGAGAAGAAGAAGAGAGAAAGAGAGGAGAGAGGTGAAGATGTGATGGATGCCTTGATGTATGAGATTTGTTGTTTGCTTAGAGGGTAATTTGCATGGAGAACCACCATGCAATTGTGAGGTGGCACCATAATATCATCCCCTTTGTTTCTTTTTTTTATCATGGGCCGAGAATTAGGCTAGAAGAAAAGGAGTGGAATAGTTTGGGCCATTACTTGACTTAGCTCGAAATCGTGAGGCCCAAATAATTATTTTTCGGCCTATTGGGCCCTTAGGAGAATTCACGGCCCATTTGAATAAAAGAAATGGGGTTTATGGCCCATTAGGGCTATTGGAATTTGTTGTGGCCCAACTTGGCCCATTAGAGATAAAATGAATCATTTTAGGTCCAAAAGAGTCGATTTGAAGGCTTATTGGCCCATTAGGCCCAATAAGAAAATCCTAGTCCATAATAAACTTGAACCGGGATTTTTAGGGTTTTCAACTCATAATTGACTATTTGAAGTACTTTGTATAGAGTTTTGAACTTCACTAATGAATCTTGATGGAATTTGTTGTCAATGAATGAGCATCATACATATTATCAAGTTAGGGTTACAAGGATTATCATAGTTAATGTTTACATGAGCACATAATTTCCTAGCTAAATTGCCAGTTGTGACTTCATCCCCCCGTTAGAGGGAATTTCGTCTTGAAATTCTTTCGAAAGGTAGGATTATGAATGAGAGAATAAGTGAGGGTACTTCTGCTTCATTTGGTCTTCGCGTTCCCATGTGAATTCCGGTCCACGCTTGGCGTTCTATCGAACCTTCACAATCAGAATGCGGCTCTGCTTCGTACGTTTCACTTCATGGATTTTATCACGAGTGAATCATGAGACGATAATATCTTATATTCTTCAAACCTAGAGATATGAGTTGTTGACTATGAGTTGGTTATACATTGAGTGCACGAAAACGCATTGGTAACTTGATGTTATAAAACGTGTCTTTGTGTATGATTCAACAAGTTGTAGAACAAGCATATGAGTCAATGTTTATCCATTCCTTTTACCCTTGTAGGGATAAAAGCGATATATGTGGGCCCCTCGATGATTTAGTGATGACACCCCTAAGTGCTTGGCCAAGCCTGGACTGATTTGATTTGTTCAATTAGTCGGTCGTCATAAATCGGAAATCGGGAAACAACAGATGGACAGAGAGAATGATTATAATCCATGTCTCAGTCCATATGATATCTAGAATGGAGGAATATATGATCCCTTATCTAATGGACGCGTCATTGATTTGTTCAGAGTACGGAAACGACTTTAAGAGCTACGATTGCTAGTCGGGTTTTGGAGTCATACGCAATAATAGTTTTAGACTTATCCAAGTGGGAGACTGTTGGATTAGTGTCTAAGTCCATAACTATAATTGGTATGTACTTGACCCAATTTGGCATGGTCCCTTTGGGTTGCATGGCATCGGAACAATTGGATAGACAAAATGAGAAAAAGGATACTAAGTGATTTATATTAATATATTATAAGTTCTAATATATTAATATGAAATCATATTATTTAATTAGTATTGATCAAGAATTAATTTAGAATCAATTTAGTGATCAAAAAGGAACTAATTAAATATGGACTCTTATATATGTGGTGGGCCAAGTTCATTTAGGTTGGGCTAAGCTTTCATGGATAGTCCATGGAGTGTTTAACCCATGGATCCTATGGAAATGAAAGGTCATGGGTATTAGGGTTTACATGAATGTAACCCTAATCCTCCACACTATATAAAGAGGTCCCTAGTTCATGAATGGGCACTAGTGTGTATACACAAGAGGGCAAAACCGATTTGGTGCAAGTATCCTTATTCTCTAGTTATTACAAGGGTTCTTGGTGTTGTGTGAACCATTTGAGGTGCAACACTTGAGGCATTAGGCTCTTAAAGGTTCAAGACTTCAAGCTTCGTCAAAAGGTATGTCATTCTACTAGATTTTTGTATTCTATGTACTTCATTGTATGCTAGTTATGATGAAACCTTGGAATATTGAATATTTGCATGTATAATAGAGAAAACATAGATCCAATGTTTATAGGGTTGCATGTACACAATAGGAGTGTTAGAATGCTCAAAACCCTTCAATAATAAGCCCGATAATATTACTATAAATAATAGTGTCCTTTTGGTTTACATGCAAGAACAAAATAAAAGTATATCAGTGAATATATTTATTTAAGGGACTTATTTTGTTAATTAATTAGTAGTAAATAGTAAATAAAGGAATATGGAATATTCCAAAATGATTTGAACATCATAGATAATTATAATTAAGTTTGGTAATTATCTCTAAAGTTTCAAATCACCTCCCTATAAATAGAGTGCTTCAAATCCGGTTTTGACACTTGTGAAAAATACCTCTTAGTCTAAAAAGTTTGGAATCCTCAAAAACTCTAAGAAATCCCAAAGTGCAGTTCCCATGTTGTGGGAGGTTGTTTACCACGTCGTGGTTGGCTACATAATCGAGATTTCAGTTCTGTTTGAAGCTTATAGTTCGAGGGTTGCATAGATCTGTTTGTGTCTTGTTTCTTGGGTGCAATTTCAGAAGAGTGACTCTACGTTGGGTTCTCTAGTCCATTCAATTGACTCGTAAAAAAAACCTACGAAGAAAGCAAATGTATGATTCCATTCTATTGTGTCCTAATGAGTTGCATAGATTAGCTGAATTAGATCTAGTTGTTTTGAGTCTTAGATCATAATTGTTTGTTGTTTCTGCTACCCAATGATTGATCTTGGATAGGCTCGAAACCCATCACTAACCTTGGAAGTCTCATTTTGTTTTCAAAAAAAAAATATATTAGTTTTATTAATCATGACATTTTTATCTGTGAGACACTGCTTAGTACAATTGGTTGGAGCCTCTGGTCCTTAAACTAATAAATCATATCATTACTTTTGGTAATTGTCTTATACGATTAAATATAAATATATTTTAACGATTATGATGTCTTTATTTGAAACAAAATACATCTTATACAATTAAATATAAATATAGATTAACAATTATGATGTATTTATTTAAGAACATCCATATCAACGGATTTTATAATTTATTAATCTTCATCTAACAATCAAATAAATGTTTATTATATTAATTTATAAACAAAAATTAATCTAATAAAATAATAGTATTTCTTTTAGAACACCGAAACACGTGTTTATTATATTAATTTATAAACAAAAATTAATCTAATAAAATAATAGTATTTCTTTTAGAACACCGAAACACGTGTAACATGTGTTCGGTCAATGTTCTTACAAAATTGAAAATTTTTATTTACTTTATTTGTAAAAAAATCATCATTTACTAATATGGATAAAAAATAGTTTTTATAAATTAAGAAACTTAACTAGTGTACTTGATATTAAAATTTGGATAATTTTAACGTTGATAGTTATATTTTAGAAAAATTAATTTATCATTATTATATTTCAATTTTAGTTTATATCTATATGACATTTTATGTAAATTTACATATTTCAAAAACTTATAATCACTTGTATCTTATGTCGAAGAGACCAAACTCTTATACAAATAAAAAACTACAGTTTAAGTTTTCAATTATCAACTACCAGCAGTATTTTTACTAAGGGATAATGACTTGAAAGGGTAACAAACTTTCGACTTTGTTCACATTTAGTCACTAAACTTTTTTTCGTTATCCATTTGCCACTGAACTATTGAAACTGTTCACATTTTTAGCCCTTATGACCGGTTGTTACCGGTCATAAGGGTAAAATATGAACAGTTTCAATAGTTTAGTGGCAAATAGATAACGAAAAAAAGTTTAGTGACTAAATGTGAACAAAATCGAAAGTTTGTTTCCTTCTGAAAAAGTTCAATGACTAAATGTGAACAAACTTCTTATTGTATTATGTTTTACCAATTATTTATTTTTGTTAAATTATAGCAACATTTGTTGATGAAGAAATCTATGAAATAAAAAAACAAAACCCCGAAAATATATTTAAAAAAAACGAAAAACCGAAACCGAAATAAAAAAACCAATGGTTTGGCATTTTCCAAAATAAAAAATCAAAATTTCCAATCTAATTTTGGTTTTACAAAAAAATGAACCATTCTCACTGATGTGAATTATGACCATTGGTTTGGTATGCGGAATTAAAGAACACACAAAGAACACGGTGATTTGGGTGTTTAAGAGATGCATTCGATTATGAAAGGTGTTTACAAAAAAGGATCTAGATCTAAATCTTCATAATTAACACACACTAACACTCTCAATGTTACATCTCTCAAGCACACCTCTACATGTGGTGTGAACCCACCTTATATAGAGGTGTTTACATGTCTCTCTCTCTATCTCTCATGTCACAAGGGGGAGTTTTGGATAGAAAAATTCTGATTCGAGCGCTTTCTCATTCCCTTTTTGGTTTTATCATCATTTTTCGATTATAGAAAGGGGGAGAGATTTAGATATGGAAATCCGAAAGTTGAATTTTTGTAAAACCAAAATCATATTGGAAAATTGTGATTTTTTATTTTGGAAAATACCAAACCATTGGTTTTTTATTTCGGTTTCGGTTTTTCATTTTTTTTAATATATTTTTCGGGGTTTTTTTTTTATTTCATAGATTTCTTTATCAACAAATGTTGCTACAATTTAACAAAAATAAATAACTTGCTAAAACATAATACAAGAGGAAGTTTGTTCACATTTAGTCATTAAACTTTTTTTAGAGGGAAACGTACTTTCGATTTTGTTCACATTTAGTCACTAAACTTTTTTTTCTTTATCTATTTGCCTCTGAACTATTGAAACTGTTCACATTTTACCCTTATGACCGGTAACAACCAGTCATAAGGGTTAAATGTGAACAGTTTCAATAATTCAGTGGCAAATAGATAACGAAAAAAAATTTAGTGACTAAATGTGAACAAAATCGAAAGTTCGTTACTCTTTCAAGTCATTATCCCTTTTACTAAACACGTCCATATTTCCAAATGTGATACGCTAGGGAATATCACTTATATTTTTAATAATTATGATTATAAAATCTTTTAACTAAAATAATCTAATGGTGGAATTTAACAAGATGACCAAAGGTGGCGGTGTGAACTAGATTTTTCATTTAGAGGGCCCACAATCTCCACCACCACAGATATTACTATAAATTCATGGATTGCATAGTATTTCTTCTCATCACTCAAGAACACCTTCCACCACTTTGTATCGACGGCATAGTTCACCGGAGGGATCAGTCGGAGATTGATAATGGCCAAAGTAATCAAGGTGGCGAAGGATGGAACCGGCAACTTCTGGAATCTGCAAGATGCAATCGACAGCATACCACTCGAAAACAAATCCCGAACTTATATCACTCTCTCTCCAGGAACCTACTTGCAGCCGATCCACATACCAAAGAGGAAAAATCTCATCACCATCACCGGAGTGAACCCTGAACTCACTGTTATCACCTGGTACAATTGCGCCACAAAAATTGAGCATCACAAGGTTTGAATTCTTCCTTAAATCGGCAACGATAAGCCTTCGATTAACCACATTTTACGTTTCTATCGATATCTGATCATCTGATCAGTTTCATGCCATCAATTTAGGGCTTCATTCTGCACAAATTAACGAATCGAATATTTTTTGCTACTAATTATTCGAAAACAGCTTGTTTTCACAAATGGAATCTGATACTTGATACTTTCGAATTTGCAATTGTTGTTTATCTGAAACAGCCAGCAAGCTTGATTGGAACAGGAACGTTTGGATGTGGTAGCGCCATTATTGAAGGAGACGACTTCATTGCTGAAAACGTCACCTTCGAAAACAATGCTCGAGAGGTGCTATTTCTTCTTCTTCTTCTTCCATAACTTCAATTGCATACAAGATCAATTTTTTCTTAATTTGTTTCTTCTTACGAATACCAACTTTTCCATTCAGGGTTCCCACCAAGCTGTAGCTGTGAGAGTTTCAGCTGATCGTTGTGCTTTCTACAATTGCAGATTTCTTGGATTTCAGGTAAACTTTTTACAAATTTTCATACAGCAATTAATCTTGAAATTGAGTCTGAAGATTTAAGGTTTTTGCAGGATACCCTTTATTTGCATATGGGGAAACATTATTTTAAAGATTGTTATATCGAGGGAAGTGTGGACTTCATTTTTGGTAATAGCACAACTTTATTTGAACATTGTCAAATCCACTGTAAAGCAGCTGGTTACGTAACTGCACATTCTAGAACATCTTCTCAAGAAACAACTGGTTTTGTATTCCTCAGGTTACTTTCTCAACTTATATTTATGAGAACATTAAAAAATTTATCCTAATAGCCCAAAGTTTTCAGTTTGCAATACCCAACGTCAAATTCAATATTTATTGCAAAATTGGTCCCCTCTATATTTATGCAGTTTTTTAGATTTTTTTCTTAATTTTTAAACCATTTATTTTGGAGAATCTCTCCACATACACTTCATTTTCATACTAAGAAGCTCCTCTATAAAATTGTATTTTGAAGATGCCCATGTTTTTTGAAAAGAAATTATGATTTTTTTCAATAATAATTAATATGAATGATTTTGAATTATATGAAAACAATTTTGTAGCATACGTATAAAAGTTTCCTATTATAATAATTTATTTTACTAATCTAATATACTTTTATGGTGGGTAATGTTTTAAAAACCTAATTTTTAGTTGAACCGGTCTTGTGACTAGTTCCTTCTGCAACAACCGGATCAAACTAGTTTATAAGATTTTCATGTTTTTTTTTTATTTTTTCTTTCTATAAAGAAAAACTTACCAATGATCTAATACTGAGTTCTTTATCATTTTGAAGGTCTATAAAGTTAAGCCCATATAAACATAAGAATCAAGTCAAATGCTATCTTGATTATCTCATATTCATTTTTCAAATTTCAACGAATGGATCTGGAATTTGTTAAGATTTATATATATATATATATATATATATATATATATATATATATATATATATATATGTGTGTGTGTGTGTGTGTGTGTGTGTGTGTGAGAAAAATACTACCAAATTTTGTTATGCAAAATGTCTCATTTCCAAATGTTTTTGTTCTATTTAACAAGTTCAATCGAGTTTTTGTAAAAATAGTTTGATTCATTCTGGTTCAAAAATAAACATAAAACCGATGTCAGTTGAACCGTTTCTTTTTCAATTCAACCCAAAAGGAGTTTTCAAAACATCCATAGTGGGAAGTGGGAACCATACAAAAAAAAAAAAAAGGAAAAGCAAATAGTGAACTTCACCATGGGGCCTATTTGGGAGAAAAAAAAAGGCTATTTTGTGGCAAATCATTTGCCATAGTTGTTAGATTTGTTTTTTTTTTCTTAATATTGAATTGATTGAACCTTTAATTAGTTGTAAGCATGTGTTATATATGAAATGTAGAATTTGTGTGGATGTTGTAGGTGTGTGATAACGGGCACCGGGGGGATGCATTGCTCATATCTTGGACGGCCATGGAGACCTTTTAGTAGGGTGCTTTTTGCGTTCACATACATCGATTCTTGTATCAAACATGAGGGTTGGCATAATTGGGGCAACCATGAGAATGAGAAAACTGCTTGCTTTTATGAATACAAGTAAATACTATTTTACACTTATATTTCTAAAAAACAAACGATATTCATCAATCTTAACAATTTAAACACAGTGAGAAGTTAAGGAAAAAAAGAAAGGCAAATAAGTGAAAAGTTAGTATTTTAATACATAAAGATTTTTTTTGACTTATAATTTTTTATGTAAATTACATTTTTGGTCCCTAGGTATAGCTATTATTTCAATTTTTTCCCAAAAAGTCATCTCTTGCAATTTTGGTCCATATTTAGGTTTTTGTAAAGTTTTTGGTCTATGGTTTAAATATAAAGACTATTTTTTTCAACAAAATTTCCAAAAAATAGATATACTCGGGAACCAAAAATAATCATTTTACTAGAAACATGTATAAAAGCTAAAATTGCAAGAATTTTTTTTTTTTTTGAGATCAAATATACTTAGGGTCAAATAAATGTAATTTACTCTAACTTCTTTTTGAAAATAAAGATACAAATGGGAAAATGAGAAAAAAAAAATATGAATGATTACAAACTTGTAAGCACTTATGACTTAATAAGGAAAGTTCCTAAAACTTTCTCTATCATGTTATTCTTGTTAAGTCTATTAAATAAAATAATAAACATTATCCTAATTTTTAGTATTATAAATTTTTTATAAAAAATTGCAGATGTATGGGGCCCGGAAGTTGGGCTGATAAACGTGTGTGGTGGGGGAAACAACTAAGTGACCGTGAAGTCGAACCATTTCTGAGTCATACTTTCATTGATCCGGACCGCCACAAGCCTTGGCTCTGGACAAAATTCGGTCATCGGGTACCCTATTCTGCTTAATATCATATGTTGACTGTGAACTCTTTGTGATTTTATTTATATGTCTTTGTTTGTACCTATCAATTTATTGTATGTTTTATTCACTCAATATTTGTTGAGATGATTTGATATGTAACATATCATTATGTCGAATGTTTGAGGATAAATAAGATTGTGTATTATTGCTTTTTTTTTATTCAAAAAAGAATTGCAAGCACTTTATACTTAAGTTGTATACTCTAAAAATGTTACTTTTTTATATATATTTGTTGGTTAACATATAAGATCACATAGCAATGACTTGCAAATTTTACTTTGTTGGGATTGTTTATTTAAGTTATTTATTTGTTTAAATCGGTTTGATATCAATAATAAACAGATTTTAGTCTTTGGATTGGTAAAGATTTACAAGTATTTATTGACTTAAATAAGAAGTAGTGAATAAGTTGGTTTATTTCTATATATTTAAAACTTCTTATTTATGTTAGGAACCCAATTACTTATTTACCCTCATCATAACCTAATATTTCATATATATTATACACCGCTTTGCCCTTTCTTTTTTGTATCCGTGTTGTGTTTTTAATCGATGGTTTTGTATTATCGTATTGTTTTGCATTTCTTTTTCATATCCGCGTTGTGTTTTTAATCGATGGCTTTGTATTATCGTATTGTTTTGCATCATTAATTGTTCTAATACAATACACATGCATTCTTGGATAGATGTGTTCAATCAAATGAACAATTTTGATTCAATTTTGATATGTTTAATTTCGCTACATGAATAATTTTGATTGAATTTCTATAACTTTTAGGTTAACCATTAATATGTGGATATAATGATATTTTCACTAATTAATATTGTTGTATCAACCATTAAAGATTAGACCATCTTCAACCCTTACACTAAACTGACTAAAGTCCTGAAACCTATTATACTATATTTAATATTAAAAAATATATTCTAGATATATTGTTCTTTATTCAACATTATATTCAGTGTTGCACTAAAATCCAACACTATATATAGTGTTACACTAAAATCTAACATTATATATAGTGTTAGGTATAGTGTAGAGTTGAAGCATTATATTATAATTTATAGTGTAAAATAAATTTTTAGTGTAGGGTTGGATATGGTCTTAAGCATGTAAATTTAATGATACTTCAATAATATATCAACCATTATATATTTAATATTCCCTCCATCCCAAAATTATTCTCCACAACAAAAAACACATAAACTAAGGAAACATTAATTACCATTAATTTTATTAAATAAAATGATAATTGTAGCATTTTGTTGCATTTAATTACATTGTAGTTTAATTAATAATGAGGGGTATTTTGGTAAAACTGATATTTATTTTTAAAATATAGACTATTATTTTGGGGACAACCAAAAAGAAAATATAGATTATTAATATGGTACGGAAAGAGTAATATATTTAAAGATGTGGTAGGTTTAATAAAATAAATGACGACACAACTTCGTATCGTAATGATCACCATCTTTATATAAATATAGAAAGAGATAAAATTGTTTAAGTTGTAACTCCATCTAAAAAAAGATATTTTTACTGTTATTAAATATAGTGTTTTCATTAAAATATTTTCTTTCATGCTATTAATATCATTACTAACAATAATCTTGCAAAATATTTTTCAGATACATATTTTTATTATATAATAATTATTTCTAGGAAATCTTATAAACATAATCAAAGTTGCAATTTTTTATTTTATTAATTGTCTATTAAAATTATTATTATAAATAACAAAGATAAACCATGCTAAAACATTTTATATATATATATATATATATATATATATATATATATATATATATATATATATATATATATTACTCTAATAAATAAATATCTTTTTGTCACATTCCATACTCTTATTACTTTTATCACATGTCATTTTATTGTTTTTTTGTATTTTTTTTAAATTCCATATAATATTTAATGCAATAATTGTAATAAATGTAATCAAAAATTTCTATCAATTTCATTAAGGCAACTTTGCTTCTAATTTTAAAACTTTTAAATTAAAGCTCAATTCTTTCATTTGTTTAACTATTTAGATTATTTGTTTAAATTTGAAAAATAAATGAGCATTTTAATTTCAATGATTCAATAGTTTTCTTATTTTTCTTAAAATTCAAACCCTTAAATGTTTAGACTTTCATACTTCACCTTTTTTTAATAAAATCGTGCAACACACAGACCTCACAACTATATATATATATATATATATATATATATATATATATATATATATATATATATATATATATATATATATATATATTTCTTAGGTTCGTATACTACACAAGTTTATTAAAAAAGAGTTACATATGAGAGTCTAAGCATTATATATATATATATATATATATATATATATATATATATATATATAGAGGCTTAGGTTATTATATTCTAACTGATTATTGTGTGAATGTACAAATGATTGTGGGCCAATCATTTTACTTATTTTAAGAAAGTGATTAATACATATTTTTAAATTAAAGATAATTAAAAAAATACCTTGTATTTTCACTATAAGGGTATTTTAGACAATTGAGATCAATTTAAAAAAGGAAAATTCCATATTTTTAGGGATAATTAATTCTCTTGATTTTAAAATTCTGAATTTTTTAATTAATTCAATTTTAACTATAACAAAATTTTTAATATTTAATTAACCCTGATTTTATTCTGTTGGAATGACTTTCTGTTAGAATCATATTATGTAGTCTGTTATAATGAACTTCTATGAGAATGTCACTGACTAATAACAAATTTTTAGATACAACTTAAATTTTTCATTACCTTCTTAAAAAATAAAAACTTTGTATAATATTTTATGACAATGAAATACTCACTAATAACAAACAAAAACATGTATATTATTCCACCTGAATATTCTAGCGGAATATATTATTACATATAGTGTCATCATTATATTGTAGATTATTCTATCAGAATATAACGACGAATAGTTCTCCCATTTCTGACGGAATTGGAATTCGAGATTCCATTCCGGCAGAATTGCTGTCAGAAATGCACCCTTGCAGAATATGTAATTTTCGGTCTCAGCTTCCCACACTAACCCACACACAGAATTGCTTTATCACAGCCTGAAACAAAAAAAATATCTAGAATATTAACAAACTGATAGATAGCCATCTACATTCTAGATGTAGATAAATGACATCAATAGTTAAAGCAAACCCTGTGTGCGAATATAAAGAAGGTACTAACATAGAAAGGAAAATAGTTGATGAATTTAAACTACACACACAAAAACACATTAAACATATAGAAACTACACATACAAATACACACTTAACCTGCTATCGTAATCTGATCCAATCCAAGATTTCTCACAAAACAAATTTTACTTAACTGCTTTCCATTAATTCCAACACTAAATCAGACGCATTCTGAATTGGAAGCTCAATGCTAGTTTAGGAACAAGAAAATCAAAGTGTTTATGTTTAAGTAATCAAACCTTACATATACAATTCAATAGATAAACAATAGCCAATGCAAATCCAAATGAATTGAATCTGACCGGGATATGTTCTACAATCACAATTCAATTATTTGAGTCTTGTATGGTTAAATTAAAAACTCCTCTCAAAGCAGCATAAATAGTTCATAAAAACTCAAAATTCACTCTATAAACATCCAATGAGGCTGAAAATAGACAAAATTAAAACCTACCGGATATGAAAAGCAGATGGTAAATTAGTTTGCTGAAAGAAAATCTAGTCCAGGCATGGCGACTTGAAAACAGAAACCTCAATTTTTGACAAAAAAAAAGAAGGTTGAAGGCGTGGAGACGAATGTTCATTTTGCTGGTGATTTTAGAGAAAAGGGGGAGGAAGAAATTGCAGATACGATGAAGAAGTGGAGGCAGACACGAGCAGGAAGGCAGTCAAGGTTTCGATTGATCGATTAAAGAAAAAAAACGAAAAGGAAAAAAAAGCTTACCGATTGATTCGAGATGGATATTTTCACCTGGTCATGGGTTTTGAATGTTGACAATTGATTGTAGAAGAAGAAGAATCGGTAGATTAGAGACGATGTTAACTTTGATTTACATCTTGATAATCGACTGAATGTTCAAGTTAGGATCAGACGGTTGATCAGGAACGATATGGGCTTCAATTTAGGGTTTTGAATCTTGATGTCGATTGAATGTTATAAATATATCTGTGCTTTTTGCGATTTACTAGGAATACAGCTAATATCCAATTATATACCTATTTTACCATAATTAACTAATAATAAGATTACTATAATCCCCTTATATTATTTATTAAATGATTTGATTTATCTAAAATCTGATTGGTGCATACAATAACACAATAATTACTTTTAATACCTGAACCTAGCTATATATATATATATATATATATATATATATATATATATATATATATATATATATATATATATATATAACCATTATGCCATTCTCTCTTCATTTTACAGATATAAGTAGAATTTTTCAATACTAAAAAACTACTTTATTTTTATTATGTTTTGGTAACTGATAAGCTAATTCAAACATTTTTCATAAAACTTTATTTTGATACCAGATAAAATAATAAACATTTATATAAAAAATAAAATTTTTCTTTAATAAACAATATCAAACACCGGAAAATATATCGATTCATATAATATATTATCTCTAAGATGTTGTTTGTTTTTTCTGAGGCAAAATGTCTGCAGTATGTGGACCACATCTGTAGACCTCTGCAGTAGAAGAGGTGGACCAAACATCTGCAGTCTGAAAAAAGAAGATTGTTTGTTTTTTTAACATCTGCGGGCTACTAAAATAAACTGAAATCTAAATATACTGATTTTTTTAAACTTCAAAGTGATTTTTTAATATTTTTATGACTTTGTTATAAATAATTAACGAATCTAGATCAACTTTTATGTATTATTGTATAAAAAATAAAAATAAAAATGGTATGAATTAACGTATATATTTGATAAAAACCAACAACTTTTGTTGCAAGTTTTAACTAAACATTATAATTAGTGATCAAAGAATTTGATACTTAAATGGATGGAAATAAACTTCGATTTTTGCAATTAAATCTATTAAAAATGTACTATAATTATTTTCTCGAGAAATTGACGATACTGCAGTAAATAATGTTTTACAAAATTTGGCAAAAAAATAAAAGAATATATTTATGATTTTTTTTTCATATTTATATAAACAACTTCAATGACTATTATTGTAATAAATTTGTCAAAAATATCATGTTTGTATCGTCGAACGTTTTTTTTTAAGTTTTGTAATTTTTTTTTCAAATTGTTTATCATTAATAAAGTTGGAAAAAATATAAATTAAAAAAAAAACTTACAAAAAATAAAGATATATATGGTTTTTTATGCTAGAAGATGTCTGAAGATGTTAGAAGACTCTGGTCCACATGTGCGCCAATAAGAGGGTGCGCATACATTTTTAGGTCTGCAGTCTTCAAAAAAACAAATAGTCTGCGAAGGCTACTGTCTGCGCGTGGTCTGCGCGGCGCAGACAGAAGAGGCCACATAGATCTGCAGACAAAAAACAAACACTACCTAAGTAAATGGTTAAAGTTTTAAATTTAAAAAGTACGTTAAAATAAGCCAAAAGTTATTCGTGATTCAAAAAAAGTATTTTATCTTTTTATCTTTGATGCTATTGATATCATTTTTATTATTAATTTTGCAAACTATTTTTCAGTTGTATATTTTTATTATATTATATATTTTTTAAGAAATCTTATAAACATAATTGGAGTTGCAATTTTTATGTTATTAATTTTCTATTAAATTTATTATTATAAATAACAAAGCAAAACTATACTAAAAAAATGATATATATATATATATATATATATATATATATATATATATATATATATATATATATACATATATATATATATATATATATATATATATATATATATAGAGAGAGAGAGAGGTAAGTTCAATTGAGAAAATAAAAAATGTTGAGAATGGGGGAATCATTCTCAGCCACTCATTTAATTTAAGCATAAAAAGACATGGCGACAAACTTGTAAATATGTTAATAACATTCAATCTCAAATATAGAGAATTCGATAACAGTTCGTTAATCATCAAAATTTCTCTTCCAACCTTCAACAATCATCCAGATTTTTTCAATTAAACCATCATCAATGTCATCCAGTGTTAATCAATCATCGATATTCGTGGTTGGGAGGTTCGTCGTTCAAGACAGATTTGCAACCCAAATTCATCGATTTCTTTGTTGAATACTCCGAATGTTCGTAGATTGCAAGCATTTGTTAAAGTTCATAACGGATTTGGAATTGGAATTTCCCAGATTCGCAAACGAACTCAGTTGGAATCGGAATTTCTTCGTTGTTCATGAAATTGGAATCAGAATTCTGGACTCGCAGTCACAGTCGACATTGAAGGACTCGGAATAGGTAATCACAGGTTCCCAATCGAATTTTCGAAAATCAAAATCAAAATGAGAAATCGATCAGACATAGGATGTCGCATCTGAAGTCGAAATCGGAAATATATGATGATTTGGAATTGATAACTTGAATTGGAAGTATCATGTTTTTAACATTTTTAAAATAGTTAACTTGTATGCACTCCAACTGTTTGATGAAATGCATAAACTAAATTATCACGTTATATTCATATATGAATATGTTTTCTCACATGAATCAGTATATGATTATTAAAAACACAAAACAAATATGCAAGTATGTATGTTATTCATATGTGAATAACATATAAAAATTATATATATTTGTGAAAATACATTCTAATATTCATAAGTGAATATATTCACAAGTGAATATACCTTGTAATATTCATATGTGAATATACTGTGTAATATTCATAAGTGAATATATCATCTAATATTCACAAATGAATATACTATGTAATATTCACATTTGATATACCATGTAATATTATGTAATATTCACATATGAAAATATCATTTAATATTCATAAGTGAATATATCATCTAATATTCACAAGTTAATATACTATGTTAATATTCACAAGTGAATGCATCGTCTAATATTTAAATATGAATATACTATGTTTATTATATGCTATATTCATATATGAATGATACTTAAATTGTAAAAAAAAATTAATCATACTTTTTATTCATAAGTGAATAACGAATGTATTGTAATAAAACATGATGCATTTTTATTCACTTATGAATAACGATAGCTGAAAATATAAAAAAAAATTATTTTATCTTAAAACTATATCATTATGGATGTCTATTTGTAGAGAATAAAAAATCATGAATTTTGGTATATTTAAAATCATTTTTCGATAAAAATAATTTCTTAAAATTTAAAAAAAAAACGAAAAAAACTATGTTTTTGTATATATTAAGGTAATGATTAGCATAGTTTAGGGAAATATGTTTTGTTGGAAAACACATGTTTATTCATTTCTCATTTCCGCTGGTACGACGGAGGCTTTTGCGGCAAAAATAAATAAGTGGCTGAGAATGATTCCCCCATTCTCAACCTTTTTTTTCTCAATTGAAACCTCCTCTCTCTCTCTCTCTCTCTCTCTCTCTCTATATATATATATATATATATATATATATATATATATATATATATATATATACATTATTTTTTATAATTTTACACGTATAAGTAGAATTTTTCAAGACTAAAATAACATTTATATTTTTATTATGTTTTCATAACTGATAAGCTAATTCAAATACTTTTTATAAAACTTAGACACCAGACAAACTAATAAACACTCATATAAAAAATGTTTATTTTTAAATAAGCAATCTCAAACACTGAAAAATATATAGATTCAAATAAGATATTATCTCTAAGTAACAGATTAAATGATTAAATAAAAAAATAATCCAAAGTATGCTATTTTGATTTCTATAAAAGATATTATATTTTCAATAATATAACTTTTATAATATAACTATTCAAGATTCAAAAAATATATTATTTTGAGTCTTTCTATAAAAGATATTATATTTTCAGTAATATAACTTTTATAATATAACTATGTGTATTCGTGATATATATATATATATATATATATATATATATATATATATATATATATATATATATATATATATATAATTTTTAGTATAGTTAAGCTTTGTTATTTATAATAATAATTTTAATAGAAAACTAATAACATAAAAAATTGCAACTCCATTATGTTATTTTGATTTCTATATAAAAGATATTATATTTTCAATAATATAACTTTTATAATATAACTATTCGGGATTCAAAAAATATGTTATTTTGATTCTTTCTATAAAAGATATTATATTTTCAATAATATAACTTTTATAATATAACTATGTGTATTCGTGCTATACAAGAATATATATATATATATATATATATATATATATATATATATATATATATATATATATATATATATAATTTTTAGTATAGTTTAGCTTTGTTATTTATAATAATAATTTTAATAGAAAACTAATAACATAAAAAATTGCAACTCCAATTATGTTTATAAGATTTCTTTGAAAAAAATTATTATACAAGAAAGACAAAATTGCAAGAATGGTCCATGTGGTATGTCAAAACTAGCATGTTTGGTTCAAAAGAGTTTGGGCTCGCAAGTGTGGTCCAATAGTTTGGTTTGTTGCGAGTTTGGTCCAATGGCTTAACAATCGTTACCATGCTCCCGTTAATTTCCACACCCCCCCCCTCACGTGAGGGTATTTTAGTCCGTTCATTCGTGTAATGTTTCCGCTAAATATTAACAAAGCAGTTCGTCTCCTCATTTTCCCTCATTTTCTGATCGTCATTAACCAAGATCAACAAAACCCTAGACGTAAGTTCTGCTCTATGAGTTACGATTTGTAGAGATTAGTGGTGGATGAACATACCAATGTAGTACGTAAGGTTGTTAAACAAACTCTTCAACCCCAAGGTTGCTTATGGTACGTAGTTTGACCTCTTTTCCTCTGTTAAGTACTTGATTTCTTTGAAACAACTCCAACTAAGGTCGTTTTCTTTTTATTGTTTTGAAGATGGACACCCAACATTGTTTACAATTAAGTTGTACCATGGATGTGAGTTTAGAAAGTACCTTGATGTCTGTTACGTCGAGGAAAGTGTAAACTATGCTGGCATGGTGGATATAGATGAGTTTTCAATTTATTTGTTCGATGCAATCATGAAAGGGTTAAGATATGGGGTTCCTCTTGTTATATACTATCATTTCCTTGTGACTGGTGGAGACTTCCACTTTGGTCTTCTCTCTTTAGGAAATGATGAAGATGTTGTTAACTTTGCTCAGTATGTGAGTGAGCACAAAGTCATGAAGGTATACACAGAACACGGTGAGACAAGACTATTCACCTATTTCTTGAATTCTAAACCTGTTACGAAGGTTACCCTTGTACCATTAGATGATATTCCTGAGAATGTGCAACACATTGATGAAGCTCTTGGTGACCAATCAGATGAAGCACTTGTGATGCCTAACCCTACTGATATTTTAGTTGATGCGATGCCCACTCCACCAAACCAAACTAAAATCCAAGGAAATTAAATAGGTCAAGTTGTGTCCTTATCAGCTGAGTATAATAGGAGAAAGGTTAGGAGGAAGGATGACATCTTGCAGTAAGAAATTATGCTTGGATGATATTGGTGAGAATGAGCAGATAGCCAAAGACTTTGTTGAGGCATCTACTGATTTTGATCTTGGATTATACCAACAAATATTACAAAGCAATTATGACAAAGAAGTTCTCATTTTTCAGAATGTGGATGAAGTCAATGAACCTTGGATGAATGAAGTAAATGAACCTTACATTGATGAGGTCAATGAACCTCAGGTAAATGATTGGAATGCACCTCAGATGAATGAGGTGAACCAACCTCAGATGAATGACTTTTTGGATTTTGACTTTCAAACTGATGCTTGTGTCCAAGATACAGGTGAAGATGAGTTTCAGTCTAACATGGATAGTAGTGGAAAACACAATGTATATTAGCTTGAAAGTGAAGATGGAAGTGAAACATACCAGGAAGATGATAGTGAGGATAGTGATTATTAGGTGGGTGAAGATAATGTCGTTGATGATGTTGAAGTTGATATGAGAGATTTTAACATGAGCATTGATATAGAATCCTAGTTCTTGGATAAAAGGTCTTGGAATTCAAGACAGCATGAGAGTGATGAAGAACCTGATGAGTTAGATGTCATTGACAATGATGCTTTTGATTCTATGGATGATGATTCTAATCAGGACAGGAAAAGAAGAGCAATTATGAAACAACTAAGCAAGGAAAAAAGTTTCCCTTTAGGTGAGGTGCATAAGTGTCGTTTTAAAATAGGTCAAAAGTATAATAGTAAGAATGAGTTGAAAGAGAAAATCAAAGTGAATACATTGAAAACAAAAAAGAATATTTCCTTTAAAAAATGACAAATGCAGATTGAGGGACATATGTAAGGGCGTTGTGGCATTTAGTAATGATGCAGATGGTGGACGTACCCATGCTAAAGTAAAAAAAAACAACAAAAAAGGGACAGTTCAGGAAAAAGTAGATTTTTCTTGTCCTTGGATGCTACAAGCTTCGAGGTCTATAGCGGAAAACATTTGGTACATTAAAACTTATGAAGACACACACTTGCACGAATACAAGGAAAATCAAGGATGCAACATAAAATTTTATGTCCAAAAAAATTATGGATCAGGTAGAATCCAACCCCACTATCCTAGTTAAAGCTCTTCAAGACCAGCTACCGAATAAGTATGGAGTAGGTTTCTCTATTCATAAAGTTTTTAGAGCTAGAGTAGATGCAAAAAAGAACATCGTGGGTGATTACAAAAAGCATTATGAAGTTCTGAGAGCCTATATCCTTGAGTTTTAGCCAACCACTCTTGATACCACAGTCAAATTAGAACTTGAAGATGTTTTAGAACCCACTATGCTCAATTACACTTCAAGATGTTTCAAAATACTTTATGTCAATTTAGAGTGGATGAAGAACGGCTTCAAAGCTTGTTTAATAGATTTATTGGGATTAAATGGGTATCATATTAAAGGCCCTTATCCAGGTCAGATCTTAACTACAGTTGGATTAGATTCCAACAATGGCATACACCCACTTGCATATGCCATTATAGAGACTAAAAATTGTCAAAGATGGAAATGGTTCCTTGAATGTCTTGGAGATGACGTGGATCTAAATGTTATGTCCAACTTCACTTTTTTTAGTGATAGACAAAAGGTAAGGGTTATTTATTTTTTATTTTTAATCTTTATTTGTTAACCTAGTTAAATACTAACTACATGTAATTTGTTGACAGGGTTTCCTACAAGCAGTAAATGACTTGTTCCCATGTGTTGAACATAGGTTCTGTCTCAGACATATGCATGAGAACATGAAGAAAAAATAAAGAACTAAGGAATACAAAGTTCACCTTTGGGAGTGTCTCATAGCTACAACATTGCTAGAGTTTAACCATTACATACACCAATTAAGTTTATATGGCAACTCAGCATGTAAATGGTTGAAGTCAATACCACCACAACATTGGGCAAAAAGCTATTTCACAGCTAAGCTGTTTATATTGACAAATTGTACCCTTAGATAATATAATGACACTTTTACCTTTTTTTATAGGGAGAGAAACCACAGACACTCTAATAAACAACCTTTGTGACGTGTTTAATGGCAAGCTGGTTGATAGGAGAGACAAACCAATTATTAATTGCTTGGAGTTTATTAGGGAGTACATGATGAAGAGGATATGCAATGTCCTTAAGGTGCAACAAAAATGTATAGGCCCACTTATCCCAACAGCAACAAAGATCATGGAGAAGAATGAAACAGCAACTACTCAGTACATTGCAGACTAGTGTGGTGAAGAAAAATAACAAGTCAAAGGCCCATGGAATGATCAACATGTTGTTGATATGCGTGAAAGGGTATGCATATGTAGAAAATGGGAATGAGCAGTTATCCCTTGTAGGCATGTGATTTATTTCTTGTTTAAAAAAGCAAACCATGGTGAGCATGTAGAAGAGCTCTACACTCATGTCATGTAGGTGCACTAGCTACCAACATGGAAAACTACTTATGGGTACAAAGTGGAACCAATTAAAGGTCGGGCACTGTGGCTTAGAAGTGAGTGTCTAATGAAGATCACACCTTCCCCCCATTGTAATCAACCTAGGAGGAGGAGAAGGGAATCCATGGAGGAGAGAAGGCAAAGCAAGAGTCAGAGTCAGAGTCAAAGGTCAGAAGCTAGTCCCAGTGAGATTCATGGTTATGGACCATGTGATAGTGGGAAACTAACAAGAAATTTTTTTAGTGTGACTTGTAGTAAGTATGGAAACAATGGTCACAATTTTGGGACATGTAACGATCAGGGTGTAATTGATGGACTATAGGCTGAACAAGTATTGCATTTGGTTTTATCTTTTGGTTTGACTATGTTAATGTGTTATGAATTACACCTTTTGAACAGTTTTGTATTTGTTGGTGTGTTTTGGTTTACTCCTATATGTTAGGATGTCTTTTGTTGCAGTAGCTATGATCTCAATTAACTAGGTGAGATGTATTTTGAACATGGTAATAGCTATTATGTCTTTAGTATGCTTTTATGTTTAGTTGTTTACAAAATGGATGCATTATATTTTTTTCTTTACAATGTTATGTACACGAACAAATCCATAATTGGTTAATACATACCAACTTTTTTTATCATTAATTTTCGTTACAAGGTTCTACATTTGCAAAAAAAACTACCCAAACTAGTTACATTTCCCATCATTTCCTATTTTTTGACAAAAACAACCAAACTAGTTACAACATGAACACCAACATTTTTGGACTTACAACATGAACACTGACACAATAACAAAAAAGATCCAGCTATAAACTAGGTAATACTTCATCGCAGTTGCTTGTTCTTTGATCTTCTCCACTGCTTTTTCATGCTTATTTGCTTGTTCTTTGTTATCCTCCACTGCTTTTTGCAACTTATTGATTGTCCTAAGCATCCCTGGTATTATATCTTTGGAACGAGCACACATGGGTTCATCATACCACCCAATAAACCCATATGTTGAATTCTTGAAAAAGAGAAGAAAGAAACATTAGATGATCGGGACCAAAGGTCAAAAATCAATTTATGCAACTTACTTATCGGCTCAGGACATCCCCAAAATCGACAACCTGGGTTGCGATCTGTCCACGATGTTCGAATTATGGTCAATTCTCTGTAGAAGCACATCACCATTGTCGTTGGAGACAATGAAATCACAGACGGGAGTGAGCGTTAGGGCTTGTTGCTGGAGACGAGAATAGAGACATTGTAGTCTCTTTGTGGACTAAATAATAATAATAAAATAATATAGAAGAATGCATGAATGGACTAAAATACCCTCATGTGAGGTGGGCATGGGGAAATTAATGGGAGCATGGTAACGGCTGTTAAGCCATTGGACCAAAGTCGCAACAAAACCAAACTATTTGACCACCCTTACGAGCGCAAATTTTTTTGGACCAGACTTGCTAGTTTTGACATACTGTAGGGACCATTCTTGCAATTTTTTCTATAATAAAATTTGCAACTGAAAATATTTTGCAAAATTATTATTAAAAATGATATTGATAGCATCAAGGAGATAGAAAGGCTCAAGAAAATATACTTTTTTTGAATCAGGAACGAGTTTCGACTCATTTTAATTTTGGGCTACTTTTTAAATTTAAGCATTTAACCCATTACTTAGAGATAATATTTTATATATTGGTATATTTTCCCATGTTTGAGATTGTTTATTTAATAAAAAAACTTATTTTTTTTTGTATAAATGTTTATTAGTTTATCTGGTGTCAAAATAAAGTTTTATAAAAAATGTTTGAATTAGCTTATCAGTTACCAAAACATATTAAGAATAACTTTGTTTTCTTAGTATTAGAAAATTCTACTTATAAGTGTAAGTAGAATTTTCCAATAGTAAAAAAAATTATTGTTATTATCTTTTGGTAACCGATAAGTTAATTCCAACGTTTTTTATAAAACTTTATCTTGATACCAGATAAACTAATAAACACTTATATAAAAAAAGTAATTTTTTTTAAATGACAATCTCAAACACGGGAAAATTTATTGATTCACAATGCAATTTTATTCTTATTATAAAAAAAACAATTTTATTCATATTATCTTTTGGTAAATAAGCTAATTCTAACGTTTTTTTATAAAACTTTTTTTTTATACCAGATAAACTAATAAACACTTATATAAACAAATTACTTTTTTAAAAATGAGCAATCTCAAACACCGGAAAATATATCGATTCATAAAAGATATTATCTCTAAGTAATGGGTTAAATGTTTAAATTTTGAAAGTAGTCGAAAGTTAAAATGAACCGAAAGTCATTGGTGATTCAAAAAAGTACGTTGTCTTGAGCCTTTCTATAAAAGATATATTATATTTTTCAATAATATAGCTTTTTTAATATAACTAGGTGTTTGTGCGCCAAATCTTCATCCAAAAGTACATGTTTTAACCATTTTTAACATCGACAACAAAACAATCTCGTGATCACGGAGTTGGTTTATGTACCTAATTATACGCTACCACAAGTTCCTGAACACTTAAGCAAATCCAAGAGCTGGCATAACCCCATCCTCCCATGTATAAATTTTATACAATTATCCTGAAATCCAATTCCATTAGCAATAAATAGACCTAGACTTCACACAATTAGCATACAATCTAATTCCATTAGCAATCAATAGACATGACACTTCGTGTATGCGTGTTGTGTATTCATGTTACAAACGAATTTACACGATTTGATTTTATATAGCACGAACACACACAAATTGTAAAACATGTTTAGATATGAAACACAAATACGACATGAAAATAATTCTTATGCTAAATGACATGACATTAATATGACACATTTTTAACCATGTTACAAGAAAACATAAATTCTCTATTTTAAAACGTAGCATGCTATATTTCACTAAATTATTCATGTCTCATAAGTGTCTAACGTGTCACATGTCAAACGAAAAGTATTCATGTATTATGCGTGTTTAAACATGTAACATCTTGATTTCTAGGTATTCCAATTATACCCTTGATATGAGAAATGTTGGCAAAATGGGTCCTTTGTGGCATTTGAGGAAAATACGGAAAAAATGGGTCCTTTGTGGCATTTGAGGAAAATGCACAACCAGGAGGAACGCTATGCATCCATTTGGCACACATGTCGTTCCGGACACTATGCGTCCATGATGAATGTTATGCGTTCTCGACCAGGACTTAAACCCTAATTTTTAGGGTTTGGACTCTATTTAAGAATCCTTAACCCCAAGTCTTCTTCCTTTCATCAGCCTCTAACCCCATTTCGACCCCTTTGCAAATCCTAATCCATTTTAGAGCATTCTTGAGCATTTTGTGTGTGTTTTGGAAACCTTGAAGGAGAGAGGAGGAAGAGAAGATCATCTTGGAGGGGTGGAACTCTTTGGATCCAGAATAGCAACATCATTTGGCACCATTTAAAGGTAAAACTCTCTGAACTTGATGAAGCATTGATTAGATCTTTTTATCCATGAAAATGTGTCCTTTTAGTCCCATAAGCTTGGTATTATGAGTATGGATTACTCTAATACATATAAGCTATCCTTTCAGACATTTTAGAGCATATAGAATCATAAAAATGTGATATTGAATGTTAATTTCCTTCCATGCATGAGTTTCAAGGTCTTAATGGGTTAAGTGGTTAAGGTTTTTGTGGCCATGAAAGACCATAAAGTTGGAAACTTTATGGTTAAGGACATTAGTTTAGGGCTAGATCTAGAGTTTAGGCAAAAGAGCTTACAGATTAAGCTCTTAATGAAATAAAAAGGAAACAGCTGAAGAACGCTACGCGTTCTCCAAGAACAATATGCGTTCTGAACGCTATGCGTCCGTTCTGGATGCTATGCGTTCTCAAGCTGAGTTGACTTGATTGACTTTTTGACTTTTTTGACTTTGACAAGGATTTGACCAACTTTGACCTAAGGGTATTGTGGGTGTTTTGAGTTGTATTTGAGATTGGTCACTGTTTGATGAATAGGTGACGGGTAGAGCTGATATTCGGAGCTAAGACCTATTCAACTATTTTTTCCGACTGAGAGGTGAGTTTTCTTCACTGTTCTTAAGGGTTGAAGGCATTAATGCCGACCCATTAGTTTATGTATCCTGGTATATACGATTTGTTATGATGTAGTGATCTGTAGATCTGTCTGTTAGTCTGTTGACTGGTTATATGATTACATGTTGCTAGATATATGTTAATTGTTATGTATATGTCGACATAGTATGTAACGCCCGTAGATCCAGGCTAGTCAATTTAAGGACAATGAGCGTCAAAAATGACTTTTTGATTGAAGATTATTTAGAGGGAGTAATCTTAACCAAGTTGTAGTATATGTCGCAAGGTTTCTGAAAATATAAAGAATGTCGAAATCCGAGTTATAACGAAGAAGTTATGACCTGTCGAAGTTTCGCGACAGAACCGACACGACACAGCGCGACGTAAATAGTGAATTTATGATAGAGCGATATTTGGATTTAGCGATCTAAGCGAAAGTCGTATAATACGTTAAACTGAGAGCGTGCATGAAAAGAACGCCCAAATCTGACTTCGTATGAGGAAGTTATGATTTTTCGAAGTTTCGGCTTAGCAGTGTACAACCTGAAGTTCGAATATGAGATCGAGCGATATTTAGCCGAAACAATCTAAACGAGAATTGAAGATCTCGTCGATAGTAGTCCAACGGTGAAAAGACAGACGAAAACGGACGTCGGATGAAGAAGTTATGATTTTATAACGGAGTTTTCCTGTCTCGGCCTACTAAAAATAATATAATAAAAACATAAAGTCAAAATTAGCAGACGGAGTTTAAACGAAAGTTGTAGATCATAATCTCACCTACACGTGGATATAAAGAACGTCGAAAACGGAGCTCGTATGAAAAAGTTATGAATTTTTGAAGTTTGAGGCACGCATACCAAAGCTTATCCGAACTACGCCCCGCGTTGATCTTCGTACGCCCAGCGTACTGCTTGTTGAGGTATTACGCCCAGCGTAATCAGGATTTATGCCCAGCATAAATCGTGGTTTCAGCCCCTATAAATAGAACTCAAGGGCTGCCGATTTTGTTGCTCAATTCTTCTCTCTCTCATTATTGCCTCGTTTTGTGTGCAACTTATACCCCGAAGCCCCGGTATCATTCCCGAGACCCGAAGCAAGTCCCGAAGCCCAGAGGATCCCGAGAAGTAAAGTTTTCGAGCCGAAACTGTGCCCACGTAAAGCCCGGTTTTGGAGAAAACATCTCGGTTTCATCGAAGATTATTATTTTAATAGACGAGGTGTTGTCCGATCATCGTCTTATCAGGTGAGTGTATAGTTACTTTCTTCTAACACATAAATATGAAGTATTTGCTATGAAATACGTACTATGTGTTAATAAATTGTTTGTTTATCTGAGAAGGGTGTTTAATATGAAGTTTTGGCTATAAAATACGTGATATGTGTTAAATAAGTTGTTTGTTTATTTGAGATGGGTGTTGAATGCAATGTTTGGTACAAGTTTTAAATAAGTTAAACTGTATATGCATTTTATATCTACGAATATGTTGGGTAAAACATGGGTAGATAAATGATGAGGTATGAAAGATAATTAAGAATAATATTGGCAGATGCACCAAATAGAGAATCTCAAAATACTAGCAGATGCGCCTAAGAATAAAATTGGCAGATGCACCAAATAGTGAATGTTGTAATCCTGGCAGATGCGCTTAAAGGATAATGTCGGCAGATGCGCCTAATAGTGTATGTCGTAATCCAGGCAGTGGCGCCTAATAGTGAATGTCGTAATCCTGGCAGATGCGCTTAAAGGATAAAGTTGGCAGATGCGCCTTATGTAGCAATGGATTTTGTGCCAATTCCTTAGGTCAATCCTTAGGAAGGAACGAATGAAGGATAGTTGATTCTTATGGTAAAAGCTTAAGAAATAAAGAAGATAATGGGGATGGGTAATTGGGTTGATTGTTTGATGATTGAAATTAATAATAATTATATTATTGTGGGTTGAAAACCCTATATGTTCACCAGGCTCCCAAGCCTGACCCACTCAGTTTATTTGTATCACATGTGTCGATACGAAGCTGCTTTGCACAGAGAGATTAAAGGAGATGTAAATCACTAGTGTAAATGAATGTATGTTCTGTTTATGCTTTTGGTCTGTATCGATGTGGACATCCCGAGTTTTGTAATAAAACGAAAATACATTTCTTTAAGAAATGCTTTGATAAATATTTATTATATTTTGTTTTGGGGACAAATTCCGCAACACCTTTTGAAAGATTACTCTGATTTTATTTTAAAAAGCATAAACGAAATCGGTCTTTTCTGACCGTGAAATTTGGGGATGTCACAGTTGGTATCAGAGCATTAGTTTAAGCGAACTAGGAATTTGTAGGATTTGTAGACTTAAACTTAGAATGCTAAGTGATGATTGTGAGATGAGTGTCTACCATATTTTAGACACGAGCACTAGTATATTTTAGGAAAGATGCCTAAAATGCTTTTATGTGCTAAATGTTATATGTTTGCCATATATGAAGTTGTTTGTTCGGATCTATGGTCTGTTGCCGACCGGATCTGGAAACCTTATGTGTTTAGGATTCTAAGTGTATGACTACGATATTAGAACTAGCATGTAAACGTTTCGGAGTGATAATGATGATTTGAATATCTATCGTAAATGAGGATCAATATTCACCTTCTTCGGTGTATAGATCAAGAATGGCAAGAACAAGAAGCGGAGTTGGAAACGCGAACGAAAACAGGAATCAACAGCCTTAACCACCAGTGATTGAGCAAGCACCTGTTGTAGCTGCTGCACCAGAGCCAATGACAATGGCTGGTGTACAATTGATGATTCAGACGATGTTGGATCGTCAGATGGAAGAAACCAGACGTCTGCTTCAGCATAATCGTGAAGAACCTTCGATGTCGATTGTGCAGCCCGAACTAAGTGAAGGGCAGTCGGAAGGAGGTAACTTCAGTGGGACTGTTGGTCAAGCCAACCCACCGATTGTTAGACAAAACAATCGTGATGGAGGAAATGATGGAAGAGGATGTAAATACAAGGATTTTATGGCATCTAAGCCACCGTGTCTATCCGGAAGCCCGACGCCGGTGCATGTTATGGACTGGATCTCCGAAATGGAGACAATGTTTGAAAGTTGTGAATGCAGCAACAGGCAGAAGACCGCTCTTGCGATCCCTTTGTTAAAATATGGTGTGTTGAGTTGGTGGAAGCTGTTAGCTGACACTATGCCCAAGGGAGAAGCGAGCAAAATGTCTTGGGAAGACTTTGTGGAACAACTGAAACTGCAATACTGCTCCGAGCAGGACCTTCTGGAAATCAATAATGAGTTTCAGAATTTGAAGAAGGGAAAAATGAGCGTTACTGAATACGCTGCTAGCTTCACGGAAAAGATGAAGCTTATCCCATACCTAGTTCCAAAAGACCTCTCAAAGGTCAACAAGTTTGCCCTCGGACTACCAGCGGACTATGGTCCAATGGTTAAGCAAGCAACCATATTGAAAGCCACCATCTGGGCTGCTAAGAATGTTGAGACTCAGATCAAGGAGAAGGGTCTGGATAGATGAGAGGTTGGTGAGAAGAGGAAGTTTGATGGGTCTTCAGGGTCCAATGAGAAAAGAAAATTCTCGAAGTCTGGAGAGGGAGGAGGGGATGAAGCAAGATGGTGCGATAAGTGCAAGAAGAAGCACTCGGGAAAATGTGGCACGGAGGTGACATGTTTCAAGTGTGGAAAGCATGGGCACTACGCCGATGATTGTATATTCAACAAAAAGGTATGTTACGAATGTAATGAAGAGGGGAACTTCAAGCAAGACTGCCCAAAAAGGAAAGGAACTACGAAGCAAAATGCGCCACCAAAGGCAAGAGCATTTCAGATGATCCTTGACGAAGCAGATAACAACGCGAGGAATCAAGGATGAGGACTTCATACCCGAATATCGATATATGAAGTAGTAATGTAAATAATAACATGTGGTGTAGCCTACTAGGGGCATAGTATAGGGTAAACTTGAACCTCTATGTAATCGTTTCAAGTAATAATATGAACCCTAGTTTTGTTATCTGATGTGTTGGATGATTGTGTGATTTTATTGTATGGTGACTTGGATTGACTGTGGGACAATACTTGGGACGAGTATAAGTAGGTGTGAATGGTAGTAGAGGCCTATACTACCGGAAGCACAGGACTCGCACTTGGATCAGGGAAAGTCACAAGGTTACCAAGAAACTAGTAACTGATTACGTTTCGTTCATGTACGTCATTACCATTGTGTCGGTAGTGACTAAGCAGATAATTGTTATTCTGACCCTAGTGGTCATATCAAATTGAGTCCGACTACGATGAGTTTGTTACGTGGTTCAGAGAACCAAGTTCGATGTAACATCTGACTTAAGTCAGAAGATTGAAATCAATGTGATCATTGGTAACGCGCTCGTTGTTAATGAAGATTGTAGCTGGAAATGCTACATGTTAAAATGTGGTTATATCGAATTAGAATATGAAGGGATGTATATTCCATTCTGGAATTTAACTCTAAAAGACCTGAGTCTAAGCGTTGCATCATATGATGAGAGGTCATTAGAGCACGACCCATCGGTCTGTTACAATAGATAAAGGAAAGTATTTATCCTAAGAAGAAGAAGGAGTCCTCAATAAGGATTTATTTTGTAACACGAAGGTTACAATTGAAAGTCCAACATAAATACGAAAAGCAAATGCAAGATTGAACATCGTCTGCAGTCACGGAGCCCTAGAGTAGATACTCTTTCGAAGAAACACAGAAGTTACGATTATTACCTAGGATGAAAAGATAACACATGGAATCATTATACAAGCCCTATTTCGTTGATGATTCCGGGACGTAATCATCCTAAGGGGGAGATAATTGTAACGCCCGTAGATCCGGGCTAGTCAATTTAAGGACAATGAGCGTCAAAAATGACTTTTTGATGGAAGATTATTTATAGGGAGTAATCTTAACCAATTTGTAGTATATGTCGCAAGGTTTCCGAAAATATAAAGAATGCCGAAATCCGAGTTATAACGAAGAAGTTATGACCTGTCGAAGTTTCGCGACAGAACCGGCACGACACAGCGCGACGTAAATAGTGAATTTATGATAGAGCGATATTTGGATTTAGCGATCTAAACGAAAGTCGTATAATACTTTAAACCGAGAGCGTGCATGAAAAGAATGCCCAAATCTGACTTCGTATGAGGAAGTTATGATTTTTCGAAGTTTCGGCTTAGCAGTATACAGCCCGAAGTTCGAATATGAGATCGAGTGATATTTAGCCGAAACAATCTAAACGAGAATTGAATATCTCATCAATAGTAGTCCAACGGTGAAAAGACAGACGAAAATGGACGTCAGATGAAGAAGTTATGATTTTATAACGGAGTTTTCCTGTCTCGGCCTACTAAAAATAATATAATAAAAAAATAAATCAAAATTAGCCAACGGAGTCTAAACGAAAGTTGTAGAGCATAATCTCACCTACGCGTGGATATAAAGAACATCGAAAACGGAGCTCGTATGCAAAAGTTATGAATTTTTTAAGTTTGAGGCATGCATACCAAAGCTTATCCGAACTACGCCCCGCGTAGATCTTCGTACGCCCAGCGTACTGCTTGTAGAGGCATTACGCCCAGCGTAATCAGGATTTATGCCAGCGTAAATCAGGGTTTCAGCCCCTATAAATAGAACTCAAGGGCTGCCGAGTTTTGTTGCTCAATTCTTCTCTCTCTCTCTCTCATTATTGCCTCGTTTTGCATGCAACTTATACCCCGAAGCCCCGGTATCATTCCCGAGACCCGAAGCAAGTCCCGAAGCCCCGAGGATCCCGAGAAGTAAAGTTTCTGAGCCGAAACTATGCCCGCGTAAAGCCCAGTTTTGGAGAAAACATCTCGGTTTCATCGAAGATTATTATTTTAATAGACGAGGTGTTGTCCGATCATCGTCTTATCAGGTGAGTGTATAGTTACTTTCTTCTAACACATAAATATGAAGTATTTGCTATGAAATACGTACTATGTGTTAATAAATTGTTTGTTTATCTGAGAAGGGTGTTTAATATGAAGTTTTGGCTATAAAATACGTGATATGTGTTAAATAAGTTGTTTGTTTATTTGAGATGGGTGTTGAATGCAATGTTTGGTACAAGTTTTAAATAAGTTAAACTGTATATGCATTTTATATCTACGAATATGTTGGGTAAAACATGGGTAGATAAATGATGAGGTATGAAAGATAATTAAGAATAATATTGGCAGATGCACCAAATAGAGAATCTCAAAATACTAGCAGATGCGCCTAAGAATAAAATTGGCAGATGCACCAAATAGTGAATGTTGTAATCCTGGCAGATGCGCTTAAAGGATAATGTCGGCAGATGCGCCTAATAGTGTATGTCGTAATCCAGGCAGTGGCGCCTAATAGTGAATGTCGTAATCCTGGCAGATGCGCTTAAAGGATAAAGTTGGCAGATGCGCCTTATGTAGCAATGGATTTTGTGCCAATTCCTTAGGTCAATCCTTAGGAAGGAACGAATGAAGGATAGTTGATTCTTATGGTAAAAGCTTAAGAAATAAAGAAGATAATGGGGATGGGTAATTGGGTTGATTGTTTGATGATTGAAATTAATAATAATTATATTATTGTGGGTTGAAAACCCTATATGTTCACCAGGCTCCCAAGCCTGACCCACTCAGTTTATTTGTATCACATGTGTCGATACGAAGCTGCTTTGCACAGAGAGATTAAAGGAGATGTAAATCACTAGTGTAAATGAATGTATGTTCTGTTTATGCTTTTGGTCTGTATCGATGTGGACATCCCGAGTTTTGTAATAAAACGAAAATACATTTCTTTAAGAAATGCTTTGATAAATATTTATTATATTTTGTTTTGGGGACAAATTCCGCAACACCTTTTGAAAGATTACTCTGATTTTATTTTAAAAAGCATAAACGAAATCGGTCTTTTCTGACCGTGAAATTTGGGGATGTCACATAGTATGTGGGGTTGAGACTATATTGTTTTGTGTCGTCAGTCAACAGACTGGGGTTATGCGTTCTCGGTCAGGACTTAAACCCTAATTTTTAGGGTTTGGACCTTATTTAAGCATCCTTCACCCCCAAGTCTTCTTTCTTTCATCAGCCTCCAGCACCATTTCGACCCCTTTGCAAACCCTAATCTATTTTAGAGCATTTTGTGTGTGTTTTGGCAACCTTGAAGGAGAGAGGAAGAAGAGAAGATCATCTTGGATGAGCGGAACTCTTGGGATCCAGAATAGCAACACCATTTGGCACCATTTGAAGGTAAAGAGCTCTGAACTTGATGAAGCATTGATTAGATCTTGTTTATCCATGAAAGTGTGTCCTTTTGGTCCCATAAGCTTGGTATTATGAGTAGGGATTACTATAATACATATAAGCTATCCTTTCAGACGTTTTGGAGCATATAGAAGCATAAAAATGTGATCTTTAATGTTAGTTTCCTTCCATGCATGAGTTTCAAGGTCTTAATGGGTTAAGTAGTTAAGGTTTTTGTGTTTGGGCACTTAATGGCCATGTAAGATCATAAAGTTGGAAACTTTATGGTTAAGGACGTTATTTTAGGGGTAGATCTAGAGTTTGGGAAAAAGAGCTTAAAGATTAAGCTCTTAATGGAAGAAAAGGGAAACAGCTGAAGAACGCTTTGCGTTCTCCAGGAACGATATACGTTCTGAACGCTATACGTCCGTTCTGGTCGATATGCGTTCTCAAGCTGAGTTGACTCGGTTGAATTTTTGATTTTTTTTTACTTTGACCAAGTTTTACCTGAGGGTATTTTGGGTATTTTGAGTTGTATTTGAGATTGGTCACTATTTGACGAATAGGTGATGGGTAGAGCTGATATTTAGAGCCGAGACCTATTCAACTATTTTTTCAGACTGAGATGTGAGTTTTCCTCACTGTTCTTGAGGGTCGAAGGCACCAATGCCGGCACATTAGTTTATGCATCCTGGTATATAGGATATGCTATGATGTAGTGATACGTAGATCTGTCTGTTAGTATGTTGATTGGTTATATGATTATCTCTTGCTAGATATATGTTAATTGTTATGTATATGTCAACATAGTATGTGGGGTTGAGACTGTACCGTTTTGTGTTGTCAGTCAACAGACCGGAGCATTCCAACCAGGAGGTTGTGGGCCGGGTGTAATCCAACCAGGAGGTTGTGGACCCATTATGTATTAGGCAAGCTAACCGAAAGGTTGTGGGCCAGGGCATTTGTAACGTCCCAAAACTTTAGACCAAAAATTTCATTTTAATTATAATAAAACCATCAACCCCAAACGTGTTTATTAAACCATACAAGAAAATTAGAGTATGACAATCAACCAATCCAATACATTAGAGTTATATAAAGCAGAAATCCTGGTGTGTGTGCGATGTGATCACCTCCAGCTCTTCCTTTTTGATCCAGAAGTACCTGAAACATAAACAGAAAACCGTAAGCACGAAGCTTAGTGAGTTTCCCAAAACACCACATACCATACATATCAAACATATAATGGGCCATGCCCCACACCCATCGAGCCCCGCCCGTTATCGAGTCTCGCTCGAAACAGATTTGTCAATAGCATGAGATGGGCCTTGCTACATCACATTCATCAGGCCCCGCCTGACATTCATACAGACACATAAAACACATGCAAGAATGTGATGATTGCCTTTATGACAATTGTCAGTTATGCCTGTATTTGCTTGATGACGTTGTGATTCCTGTTATGATATTATGTGGTAGTAGTAAGGGGTGAAATAGACCCGATATCTAGTTGAAATTGACCAAATGGGACTCCAAGCACCTAGATATGCTTGATAGTATCCGGTTGAAATAGACCGAAGGGGATTTCAAGCACCCGAATATGCTCGACAATATCCGGTTGAAATAGACCGAAAGGGGTAGGCAAGCACCCAGATATGCTTGGTTGTATGTTTGTTGATATGTGGCATTGTGGGGGAACTCACTAAGCTTTGTGCTTACAGTTTCAATTTTTGTTTAGGTACTTCCAGTTCGAAGGGGAAGGACCCGACCTGATCGCACCACATCACCCTATGATTTCTACATTTAGAGATTTTGGGAATTTGTACTATGATAACATGTTACTATGACACTCTTTTGACTATTTTGATATTAGTGTCATGTGATTTGAATGAAATTAAAGCAAAAATTGTATCCGTATTTTTTGGGATGTTATAGCTTGGGATCTTTTAAAATAAGTCTCACATTTTTAAATTATGTATTTTGTTATTTGTAGGTTTAATAAGTTATGTTAATTGTAAATTATGTTTTTTTATCTTTGTAATATGTAATAAATATTAGGGCAATAATAATTTTCATTAGTCACTCCAAATCGGTTACAAACATAATTAATTGTGATTACATAGGCATTAAACGACCATCAATGGGTATGATATTTCCTATTCAGATGGAGGAGGAAGAGGGTGCACATTTTATGTCTGGTATGTACTTCGAAGCACATCAGTCCGATAATATATCTGAACCATATCGGATAATTATGTGATGTTTGAATAACGTGATGCCGCAATAGCATGCCAGCATGCTATACCCAGACTGTAACGACGTAAATTTTCAAACAATTTTTCATTTTTCAAACATAACATATCTCATATAAATCATCTCAAAACTCAAGTGTATCAAATGTTATCACGGTAAAACATATCCCGGAATCTCAAATACAAAATCCTCTGTCAGTGTGTACAAATCATGCCGGCGCCTTCCCGCAATCCTCGCTAGTACCTGAAACACATATCACATAACACGGTAAGCATAAATGCTTAGTGAGTTCCCCAAAATACCACATTCACGTATTAGCCTCTCGAGGCTATAGCATCGCATGACCTTCCAGTCAATGTGTCTCAGTGGGACCTTCTAGTCCCACAGCTCTGGTAGACCTTCCGGCCCCAACTCTGTTTGCCTTCCGGCCCAATTCATTCAGCATATACATATCACAGTAAACATCTCACATAAGTCACATAACTCATACAAATACATAAGACCTTCCGGTCACACATAGTTACCATTCTAGGTAAAGTATAGTGAGAAGACTCACCTCGTATGATGTCTAGTAAACTCTCGTGCTCGATATCCCCGATCTAGCCTCCGCCTATCAAAATGATAATATCTCTAATCAATACTCTCCTTATATCCTCATCTCTAAAGAATGGGTAGAAGACCATTCTACCCCTCCATAGCCCCTCTTGAATTAGTTTGACCAACCCTAAGGTCAACTGAAGTCAACTCCAGTCCACGGTCTAACTTTGACCAAACTTGCCGAGTGCACTCAGGTGACTCGGCGAGTCCATGCCTGTCCTCAGAATCCTCCTAAGGCCTCACTCGACTCGTCGAGTTAACCTTTCACTCGACGGGTTACCACTGATCACGAATCGCGGGGCAACCCGATCCGACTCGTCGAGTCCTCTTATGGACTCAGCGAGTTTCCTCCATGGCAACACTCATTTGACCTTCTGAGGTCAGATCTGTTTCTCTAACTTATAGATCTGGCCTTCTAGCACCTAAAAGTCACGTAAAGGTTCAATCTTTATGTCCATGCACCACACAACAAGCTCTATTTGAAGAAATAGCTCTTAAAATGACAACCTAGACTCAAAACCCCAATGGGACTGCATAAAGCTGGATGATTGGGACTCTCTGGACCTCTCAAGGTCCAGATCTAATGTCTATTCCTCAATGGGACTCCACATGCTCCATATTCCAACTAAATATAATCACATAACAGTCTACAGACAGACAAACCAATCTACAGATCACTAAGCATAGCAACATCCTATCTACCAGGATATATTCTAACTGATCATAACCTCATAGAACATCCTATCTACCAGGATACCGATTTAACAGATCACACTAGCAGTAAAGCAGGATAACAATCCAAAGGGCCGACCTTCGTGCCTTCGACCCTTGAGTATAGTGAGAAAAACTCACCTCCCAATGTTTATCGGAACTGAAATGTCAAACTCCCAGAACATGGCTCCAAACACCAACACCTATAACCACTAATGGTCCACTTCCATAAATTCCCAAATTACCAAAATACCCTCAACAGTCCAACTGGTTAACCCTTAGTCAAAGTCAAAGTTAACGGTCAATGTCAACAGTCCATGTTGACCCAACTCGTCGAGTGTAACTTGTTGACTCGTCGAGTTCCTTCAGAACTCAAGAAGTCGTGAAAACCCTAGTCGACTCGCCGAGTTTCCAGACAACTCGTTGAGTCCATGCAGTGTCCAAAATTTCGGGAAAACACTAACCAACTCGTCGAGTCATCTCACTGACTCGCGATCCCACTCGACGAGTTTAGGCGTCAACTCGTCGAGTCCCTCTTCTCAACTCAAAACAAATATTTAAATTATGATACCTGGAAATCCGGTTGTTGCACAGAATGTGTCATTTCCCACATGAACATGTATGGTGGTTCAGATTTACAACATAAGTTGTTTTAAAATAAAAAACTTGATAAATGTCAGGCGGGATCTTTGTTGTTTGCCACCGAACAGTCTTTTGCATCCTCCTCTGAAACACCATCTCTGCATATGGGGTGAGTATGCTAGTCAACCTCCCTGAAAAATATATATTATCATTTAGGGATATTGTACAAGTATTAAATAATTCAATATTTACCCAATTTTACCTCCCATGAAACTGCGTTCAACAAAAGTCCGTTGAATGTAGTCACGAATTGCCTCAGTAAGCGTTATTATCAGTATTATGTTGATTAACCGATAACACCACCATAAATTATGGAATATCAATGTTGATTACATTCCAACGAATGTTAGGGAAATAGGGTCTTGCCCATTTCACATGACCGATATTGGCAAGCACCTCACGTGCATCATGGGTTGACGGAATGCTTGTTGCAAAATTAGACATATTATAAGATTCACATGAAGGGAAGAACAAATGTTCTAATTGTTTGTTTCCGCCGATTCTTGTTCGCAAATACATGAACTCACTCTTACAACAATACCCAAGATAAGTATTAAGGAATACCTGACTTATGCAAGAACTAATGACATCGTCCATATTGGTTATGAACGATACTTCCCTACCCTCTCTGAGAGCTTCCTTCAACCTCATCAGGAACCATGTACAAAAGTCGACATTATTTTCCAAGCCCAGACTAAATGCTATAGGGAGGGTCTGATTGTTCCCGTCCATAGAAATCGCTATAAATAGGTCTGTTAATTCTCGACACGACCCGCGACGTGACACGAAATAAACTACAACGCCTAGTTCCTGGTATGTATTTAATTAAAGATTTATTCGCTTTTTTATAGAAACTCGGCGAGTTGGAGGCCCCAAACTCGTCGAGTAGGAATGGAATTAGACGCGGGTTGTAAAGTCTACTCGACGAGTTGAGAGCCTCAACTCGACGAGTAGGACTGGCAAAGTGAAACCCTAATTTTAGGGTTTTGCACCCTATTTAAACACCTTAACCTCCAAAGGCTGGCCTCATTTACAACCTCCAATTCCGAAACCCTAAATCTCGAAACCCTAATGCCTTGTGTGAGCTTGTGAGTCATTTTTTTAGAGAAAACTTGTGTATTTGAAGCTTGTGGAAGAAGAAGAAGCTTGAGGACTCAAGAAAGGAGTGAGTAGATCCAAAAACTTCATCCAATCCTCATCACTTTTTGGTAAGTAAGTCTCACACTTGCTTAATGATTTCTTAGATCTCTTCATTTTCACTTTTATTGGGCTTTTGGTCCAAATACCTTGATCCTTGGGAAATGGACGTCCGAAGTGAGTATACTTCCAGATCTAGGACATTAAAGGGTTTTCATGACATAAAGGTGCAAACTTTATGGCCATTGAAGCCCCATGCAAGCTTTAGGATGTCATTTTGGCCTTTTAAGCTCCAAAAGGCCATGCATGGAGAGAAAGTCAGAGACTTTACGTGTTCATGTAGTGTCTAGGGTCTAGATCTCAGTTTTTATGCCTTAGCTTGAGGTATTAATGGCTTTTGGATCAGGATCTAGGTCTTAATGAGTTAGGGTTTGAGCTAAACCCATTAAGGAAGGGTATTTACGGGTAAAGTTGGAAACTTTACCCTTAAAAGGACATTTTCAGTATGTATATGAAGTATGGAGCTTAGATCTGAAGGATATGAGCTTAATCAATTAAGATAGCTTATCAGACTGAAGAACTCGACGAGTTCATAAAGGAAATTGACGAGTTGGGTCGAAATGCCCCGACCCTGTAGAAGGAAAGACTCGACGAGTTCAGGATGGACTCGACGAGTGGAGTTGGAAAGTCCCGATTCTGCTGATAGGGGAAACTCGACGAGTTCGTGAAGAACTCGACGAGTTGGATCGCGATTTCAGGGTTTCTGATTTATGGACCTTGGCGAGTTGATGGGTCAACTCGGCGAGTTGAGTTTACCCAAAATGTTGACTTTGACCAGGGGTAAAATGGTCCTTTTACCCTAAGAAGGATTATTGGATTTTGACTAAGTGTTATTGTGATAATGATAGCTGGGAGTCGTTGGAGCAGCCGTTAGAGATTCCTTACTGCGAGATTTCGCAGTCAGCTTTACGAGGTGAGTTTCCTCCTGGTTTGAATGGGTCAAAGGCACCAAGGTCGGCCCGTATATGTTATGTGTATTGCTTAGTAGCTGAGTCTGGGCGAGGCCCGTATCTCATAGATAACTGAGTGTGGGCGAGGCCCGTATCTCATAAGCATTATTTGAGTATGGATATAGGACTGATTGATAGATTTGATTATGCTTGTTGTCTGTGTGATACTTGTATGTATGCTTAATAGTTGAGTGTGGGTGGGGCCCGTATTTCATAATTAACCGAGTGTGGGTGGGGCTCGTATCTCATAGTTAGCCGAGTGTGGGCGGGGCTCGTATCTCGTAGTCAGCGGAGTGTGGGCGGGGCCCATATCTCCTAGTCAGCGGAGTGTGGGCGGGGCTCGTATCTCCTAGTTAGCGGAGTGTGGGCGGGGCCCGTATCTCCTTGAGTGTGGGTGGGGCTCGTATCTCCTAGTAGCATGATTATATGTATGGTATGTGGTAGTTTGGGGAGACACACTAAGCTTCGTGCTTATAGTTTTTAGTTTTGGTTTCAGGTACTTCCGGTAGCAAGGGGAAGAACTCGGGATGACTGCAGTGCACACACCATGATTTTAGTTTGGGATGTTTTTACTCTGATATGTTTTGACAGATGTTTATGATGTTTTGAGAAACAATAACTTATGATTTTCATGTGATGTTTGATAGCTATGGTTTTATTAATAATTAAAAATGAAAATTTTGGACCGTATTTTTGGGATGTTTAATAAACTGGTTTGGGTTGAGCTTTTCAACCCGTCAACCCGCCAACCTGTTTATTAAACATGTCATATATGGGTTTCTCAAAAAATATACGGGTTGACCCGCCAACCCGTTTAGAATTTTAATAAAAAAATTATATATTTTTTAAATGTATTAAGTATTATAATACACTATAAAGTTTATACTTTATACTAGGATAGGATACCCGATACCATTGACCATTTGACATTTGGCGTTTGCCCTAAATAATCTCAGTATCTCACAAACAAAATCGAATAAGCCCTTTGTCGCTATCCCCTCTGTGATGAATGACAGAACGAACTCACGAAGAATGGCGACACGAATGATTAAATCATTATCGAACGACGTCGACGCATGAACGGACACATAATGCAGTAGGGAATAGATTTGCTGCGATCCAACCTACGAACACACGAACTAAAATAGAATAATAGTTGAAAATACATATAAAAATATTAATTATATACAAAATCATCGCCTTAAATAACCTTTTATAAATGTTCAAGGTTAAGAAACACTTAGGCTTTTATGTATTGTGTGGTGGCCGCTACACCCACACGCAAGCTCCTCATCCACTAATAGCCGGCCACCTAAACTCCACAAATTCCCTTTCAAGATAATGCTCGACGTAACCACCGCATCATTTTCCAGTAGCGACTCCTTTCTCCGTCATCCTCTCCCTGTCAAACCTAAATGCACACTATTTAACCGCTGATCCTCGTATTACAATGGCGGTTCTTCCGGTACTAAGATCATGCAACTACCACCAGAGAAATTCCGCCACCAATTTCAGTTTCACCGGAGATTTGAAGCGCAAGCTACTAAAGCAAAATTGGCGGAAGAGCAAACACCAATTGTTATCAGATTCACGAAACCGATGGAGATTTGAGTGCAAAGTGTCGAATGCTTCAACTTACTCTTCGCGAATGGCTACAGATATTTATCTCTATGAAACCCCTAACGTAATCAATACTACTTCTGTGTCAGATATTCATATGATTTCGTGTGATTAGAGGTAGAAATTGATTTTTGTTGTGGTTGATACACGATACAGGCATCGTTCGATCAGTATTTGGAGGATAAACCCAGAGTTTTCAAAGCAATTTTTCCTGATAAGCGTAGAAGCCAACAACTAAATGACGTATGTATCTGTCTACTTTACCAAATTACATGTTCATCAAGCTATAATTTTGTTATGCTTATTCTCTTCCTATCTGAACCTGAATTTCATCAATCATCAATGATAATATGATATCAGTTCTGAATTTGATTGAATGTTTGCTCAATGAATTGGTTAATATGCTTCAACTTTCCTGTTTTGTAGGAAGAATGGAGAGTACATATGTTGCCTATACAATTTCTTTTCTTGACATGTAATCCAGTTATTGACATGCGGTTGAGATGTAAAACAAACGGATACGATTACCCGCCTGGAGTTCCACCCCAAGTCACCAAAGTTCTTGATCTTGACATTGTAAGTTTTTGCAGATGAATCTTTTTTGGGACTGTTTGATATGCCTCTTACTGAATCCGACTCAATCAGACTGTTTAATAACACACTTAAAAGCCTCTGACTCAGTCTTGGCTCCTCTGATATGTCTCTTACTCAGTAGATTTAGGATTGTGTTGACTGTGTTTGACATGTTGGTTATAAAATATAAATTAATTTGAATCTTAGATAAGGTGGGAGCTTCATGGGCTAGAAGATATTGTGAAGCCATCTGAATTTTCGCTTGGTGTGAAAGGGGCATTGTATCCTTTTAGACAAGGAAACCTAAGTCGACTAAAAGGTCAACTCACGTTGACCATAACTTTTGAATTACCTCCCGTGCTTGGTTTGATCCCCGAAGATGTTCGCCGAGATGTTGCTCAAACGGTTAGACCTTAAACATGATACACCAATAGCAACCTACTTTACAATTTTTTTTACCAATAATAGCATTGTACTTTTATTTTTACTAATAATAGCAAACATACTTACATTTTTCCTACTTATGTGAAAAATTTGTTCTTTACTTGTTACATGTTGCTATTATAAGTAAAGAAATGTAAGTGCGCTCCTATTACAAAATAGGATGGTAAGTATGTTGTTTTGTATAAAGAAAATGTAGATTTGTTGTTATTGGTAAAATAATGTAAGTAAGTTGCTATTATGTGTAAAAAATGTAAGTATGTCTTTTATTGTATAATGAATGTTTTGGTGATAGGTGTTGACACGATTGGTGGAGAACATGAAGGATAAAGTGAATGGTAGTTTGCTTGCCGATTATAGCAAATTCAAGAACGAACAAATGAGGAAATTAGTATAAACTATGCGCGTTTGATAATTGTACATTTGATAATTGTACATTGCAAATTGATCGAGCTTCACCATTCTTTTTGTAGAGATACTTGTGTATAAAACACAATTAAAATGTCAAGAGTTGTTAATTGTATAAACTATGCACTTTTGATAATTGTACATTGCAAATTGATCGAGCTTCGCCATTCTTTTTGTAGAGATACTTGTGTATAAAACACAATTAAAATGTCAAGAAAGAGTTGTTAATTGATTTTTTAAGGGAGTTTAATAAAATAGAGAATGATGGTTCAATTTAACACAAGTAAGAGTAGCTTTCATTGTACATTCTAAGTAGTAGCTTTTTCACTTCTTTTAGGGAAACATAGCCCTAAACAGCTTGTCCAATCCAATGTAACAAAACTAAGCCATAGTGATATGTTAACAAGAACTTCCATTATGAAAAACCGATAAGAAATACAAGAGTGTAAAAGGCATAAAAGTTGATTTTTTTTTTTTTTTTTTTTGGATTTTCATGTTTTGAATAGAAATTAAATATCACAAATCCACAAGGAAGAGCACACATGCAAGAATAACAAAAGCCAACAAATGAGTTGGGAAACACTCTTGAGTATCAAATAAAATAAAATAGCTTTACTTGAAATTGAGAATCTACTTCCTCAATTTGAAGTAGAGGATCAAGACGATGGCAATAACAAGAACCGCAACTATGGACCCGATTATGTACTTATTCCTGCTCATCCTTCGCGACATGTTGGTCATGATTTTTTTGCTTTTGCCTATGTTGTCATCAACTCCATGAAGCTAAATATCAGAATGGCAATATCGTAAATATATCATATGTCAAAATAGGTAAAATAATTAAAAAAAACAACAAAATTAGCCATAAATGAAACGCGTCCAACAACTTAAGAGTATCCATAGGTATTGACCTCTTGTATAACTTTTTTGCTTTGCCACATCATATTTTCAACTTAATTTATTTAACAAAAACTTATCATCATAAAAGTTCACCAATCATTGCCCACTTTAAAAAACTTTTTTTTAGAAATAATTAATTTACCCTCATCTTTGTGAAATGTTTTATAAAGCTCCCTCATCTAATTTGTTACTTTTAAGTAGGTTTAATATTTTTTGACATACAATCACCAACAATATCTCGTTTGATACTTAGATAACATAAAATGCAATAAGCAAACGAAACTAACAGGAAAATTATGTTAGGTAATTTCTTTAAATAAAAAAAAATGATAAATTTATTATGTACATAGTTATAAAATTATTATATAGCCGTTGCAAATTTAACAAAGGGCCTTTGGCTTAGTAGTATCAAGGTGTGTTGTTAAGGTGTCCCTCCCCAAATGATTGATTGTTCAAGTCCTGTGGTGGACAGAAGTGTAGATTTACAAGTAGGATCAGTGTGTGTGTGTGTGTTTTCCGTTCTAAAAAAATATAGCCATTTCAAATTTAATATTTAATACTGAAGATTAAAACGAAACAAATTAATTAGTCAAAAAATAATAAAGTTTTAAGAATTAAATATAATCGTATGAAGGGGGTTAATAAATGACCGCAATTTTTAAGAGTTAAATACAATTAGGCCATTTAATTTTTCGTTAACCGATGTCTGAATAGATGATATATAAAAAATATTTGAGAAAATGACAGCATACTTGTGGGAAATGGAAAGAAAAAATAAATGAGGGCAATTTTAAAAAGTTTGAGACTTGATGGGAAAAGCCTCATTTCCTTGATTCTCTCTCTATTAAGTCATTCTTTCTACATTAAGTTAAAAAAATGAACACCAATATATAGCTTATCGGAGCACAAACTTAATCGGTGTTGTTGATGCCAATTTAGAGTTTTAGAAAAAAAATGATAAAAAAAATAATAATCATAAAGTTAATTATTTATGAGACACATGTGTTTGTATCTATGTGTAATTATTACATATCATTTATTCCAAAATTTGTCCCATTGTCTTGTAGGCTAGCCTCTGTTTTGGAGAGGGTATAGAACCTTAAATTATTTACCTATCACAAATACAGGGAGCTTCATGTTGTTGATGAATATGTGAAAACTGTGAATTTGTTTATCTTATTTGTTGATGAATGTGGTTAAATTGTTCAAATTGATTGTTGATAAATATAATCATATTTATCAACACATGTTAACATAATAGTTTTATGAATCAGTTTAGGAATGTGTTCAAATTGCTTCTAACTTGTTATGTTGGTGTCTTAAACAAGGGTAAAATGGTCATTTTTACTCATGTAAATACTGTTAAAAGACATACCGTTCCATGGGCATGCAAGAGAGACTGTCGTTGTTGATTTAAATCTTGAAGAATTGAAACCCCAAGCTCTTCAGTTTCCAGCATTGTCCTTCTACTGTCTCTTACTCTACCACTTGTTTTATTCAATCTCTCTGTTGACATAAGAAGTCTTGCTTTTTGATCTGCTGAAACCTGTGACATCAGCAATTTGTAAGGCTTTAATGCAACAAATACCAACCTACATTTTTCATTACTTTGTTGAATGTTGATTATAGCATCCTACTTTTTTAATAAGTCCTACATCTCGATTATATTAAAGGGTCATGTTCCATTTTAAAACAGATGTAGTTTTTAAAGGAAATTTTTAATTTCAACTAAATAATAGCAAAAACTTGCATACCGATGATGCATCTGCCATTCCTGATTCCAACAACTCATCTCTTGCAGCTTGATTTAAGTTGTTTGATGCAAGTCGTTTAACTTCACTCTTCAAATTATTCAGATCAGATTTGTATTCCCTTAGTTTAGCAAGGAGCACAGCTTTCACATTTGGCTGCAAGCTTCTTGCCTCTAGATCCATTTTGCGTATCTGAAGCAATATAAAAAGATAACTTTAATCTGTAATGTGTGTTTGAAAAACTATTTCGCAACAATAACATGCAAATATGATACCAGAGCTTCAGCTTGTTCGAGTCCAGCTGTTATTTCAGAAATTTTCTGCTTCTTTTGCTCTGCAATTCAACAATGAAATTGAAATCAACACATATGAAGCAAAAGTGAAACCGACTTTAATGTGTGGAAGCCATGGGATATTGAAGAGTAGAGAAAGAAAATAGGAAACAAGCAACAGTAGTTACAAATATGAGAATAAATGAACAAAATTTATCCTTCTCTCCTTGTGTTATCTAACCAGTAGTTGCAAAGAATAGAGTTCTCCAGAGGAAGAACAATAGATTATGTCGCTTCTAAAAAAAATTCAATCAAGAGGCCAGTTGATGCTGAAGAAATCTAATTTGGTACGTATATCAACATAACTGGTGAGGAAGTTGAAAATTATGTTACATCATGATTCGAAGAATCCAGAACATGCCTAAGTGCATTATATCAACGCCAAATACATAATTGGGAAAGAAATTGTGAATCGGGTTAGGGTTTTGGCTCACCTCCATCGAGAAGACTAGCCGATGTACACTTCTTCGACAATCCAGCCGAAAGCTCGCAGTATTGGCGTTCGTAACCTTCAAATACATCACTCATCTCCTCGGCAGCAAATCTTCAATTCACGTAAACGGAATCAAACAAGAATTACACTAATTGAAAAGGCAAACGGATAAATATCAAATCTCACTTTACCTGTTAATCAATATTATAATCAGCGGATCGATTTTGATCGAGTCACGTATATGATCAACTACCAAAGCATAATTAGTACAAATAAGACGTACCTTACACTCGACGAAGAACTGAGAAATCAGATGATCGGGAAAATTAGACGGATTCTGGCAGTGGATCTAATGTTAAATTTGATTGCCGGTGACTTGCCGACTCGGATGGATGATTTGAATTCTTCGGTATGTCTTCTTGTTCGAATGAAGGAAGGAAAGAAAAAAATAAGGGATAAGTTACACGGCCTAAGATACTTTTTGAAATGTCCTAGTCCTTATTCTTTTTTTTTTTAAATAAACTCTTATACTTTATTTTTTGTAACAATGTAATCCTTGTGACCGGCTATACCCGGTATACCGGTCATATACGGATTTTCTTTTAGGGAAAATGACTTGATAGGATAACATACTTTTTGAATTGTACATATTTAGTCCTTATTCTTTTTTTTTTGTAAAATAAACCCTTATACTTTATTAATATGTACATATTATGTCCTTTTCACCGGATTCTACAGGTTTTGCTGATGTGGAAGCACAAGTGGCACTAAATAGCAATTAATTAGCTTAGTCACCGGAGGTGGGTGATTCTCCAGCAACAGGAAAAGGGCGGCGACCCTTCTCTTTCTCGTCTCTCTTCCTTCCGGTCGAACAGCAACAGCCAAACACCCTTTACCTGTTGTGTTTCTCCGATCTGTCTCTCTTTGCCTCCATCTTTGAGATATGTTGCCAGAAAAAGAAGAAAGAATCGACGAGGGGGCTACCAGAGTAGCTCCTCACCGCCAACTACCGTCTCTACTTCCTCCTGCCTCTCCCTTCGACCTTGTTGTTTTTGCCATCATTCCTCCTTGCTACCAGTGATGTGTAGGAACACACAAAGGAGTCGCCGGAGATCGGGGTTCTCCCTCTTTTTCATGATGAATAAAAGTTGGAAAAATCTCGTTGTGGATATGTGGATGCCACCTGGGTATTTCATTTCAACAAAATAAAAGAAAGGAAAAATGACTTGATAGGGTAAGATACTTTTTGAAATGTACACATTTAGTCCTTATTCTTTTTTTTTTTCTAAAATAAACCCTTCCACGTCAGCAAAACCTGTAGAATCCGGTGAAAAGGACCTAATGTGTACATATTAATAAAGTATAAGGGTTTATTTTACAAAAAAAAAAAATAAGAACTAAATGTGTACATTTCAAAAAGTATCTTACCCTATCAAGTCATTATCCCAAAAAATAATTAAAAGATGATGGTAATAGAAGAAATGATGATGGTAAAACGACCGCTAGGTGACAGTGTAATCCGTAAAAGCCTTGCAACGTGGTTATTTAGTTCCGGAGTTTAACAAAACAAAAGAATAAAAACAGAAAAAAAAAAGTCATCAGAAAAAAGAAGAGAAATGAAAAAAAAAACAAAAGAAAGAAGTGGAAGGAAAATGAATCATTTTGTTATTTCTTTCCAAATTCTCCCAAATCGGAAGGAAAGTTAGGAGGGAAAGTGATCCTCCCATTTCCCTCCAATTTCTTCCACTTCCCTCCTTTAATGAAACTCGGGAACACCAATTTCTTTTATTTTCTTCTCATTTCCACTCATTTCCTTTCCTTTCTCACGTAAAGTTGAACTCGGAAACGGGTATTCAATTTTTTACTAACAAATTGAAAAATTACTTTAATATATATAAATTTTGTATAATAAAAAAATTGCTTTAATATAATATAAAATCATGTTTTTTTTATTATTTGAGAATGACTTATAGAATAATTTTTTTTACTTAAAAAGTTTTTTTTGCTGGAAGGTCATAATCTTTAAAAAAAATAAAAATAATAAATAAAAAAACATTGGAAATGCTTTGAATGCAAGAAAAAAAACTCATGTCTCCTTCTTTGCCTTAACCATGTTTCCTTCTGCTCATTCTCGCCTCCATCAAACATCACTACCATCTTCGACTTCAACCCTTAGACACATTGTTGCCCTCTTCGACTTTGCACAGTGTTGACGCCAACCTCACACATCATCGCCACCCCTATCGTACAGTGTCGCCGTCGTCACACACCACCAACCTCCGACCTCCATCTTGAGAACACGCCCTCGCTGGACCTCATCATCATTACCATTGTCAGACGTCACCATTGTCGTTGCCTTTGTCCTCACCAACTTTGAAATCTTTGGTAAGAAGCTTTTCTCGATATCTTAAATTGATTTTCTTTCTTTCCTAAATCGAAGTATTTCTCTTTTCTGAACTTCGGAGTTTATGTTTTGATTGTTTAGTGAAAACAATTTTTCAATTGTTTGGTTTTCTTTTTTCTATGAACCGGGTTGATTTAAAGAAAAATGAATTTAGATTAAGTAAGAAGAATTGATTTCTTACATTCTCTTATTATTGAAAGATAGCTAAGAGTATTTATACATGAGATAAGCTTAAGCAGCAAGCAAAGAACTAGACAAATAAAGAAACTAAATAAAAGGAATAAAAGGAAACTCCTTTAGTAAAAATAATACTTTAGTCCCCATTTTGTTCAAAACTTGTATTTATGGTTAGTTTTTGGTAAAAATAACATTTTTAACCCATTTTTGTCAAAAATATCATTTTTGGCTTGATTTTTGTGAAAATATACATTTTTCTGATTTTTGACTTTTCTGACCCGGTTGTTGCAAAATTTGTAGAAAAATCATCGTAAGTCGAAATTTGGATCCGTAAACTCTGGAAGTTTGGAAAATATTACCATTAAGGGGGTCAAAACAGTTCGAGATTGGCCTAAAACTTTTCTGTCAAAAGCTGATTTTTGAGCATAAGTCATTCATGTTTGTTCACAACACTTGTTTTTGCTATTTTAAGTGTATAAATCCCAGATCTACAAGTTTACATGTATTATATGTGATAACACATATTTTTCTCAAGGTTCTTATGAAGATCCAAGTGGTAAACTCCATATTCTTAACATATTCTTAGACTTATGAAGTAAGCAACTCATAATCACCAAATGATTCAAGAAAACAGACATAATCATGAATATACACATAGATCTACACAAAGCAACTTGTATTCTCCCCCAAAACCAAGTAAGAATCGAAAATAGGGGGTATGAACTCACCTTGTTTGAAGATTTCGGTTTTTGATGAAGAAATGAGGAGATCTCGACTTTAGCAAGCCTCTTGAGGAGGTTTTTGAACTTGGATGGTTCTAATGAACATGATCCACAAAATATGGTGGTAAGAGGAGATTTTTGAAGACATCAAGAAGTTAAATCCTAGATCTAAGTAAGAACTTACCAAAGTTAATGATCTTGAAGAAGAATCTCTTGAAGATGCACTATTCACGAAAATTTGCAAGGAGAAGTGAGGGAGTATTTTCTTGAGAGTTCTAGAGAGAACTTTTGATGTGGAATGAAGTTGGAGAAATGGCCTTAGGCCGTGAGTTTTAAGGAGGAAAGGAAGAGAGGTTTAAGTGGTAATTGCATGATGGTTACACAACTTGAGCATTGATATTTGTTGGCTAAATAGCATGGATATCCTTTAAGCAATAGTGAGGTGTCAAGTTCCAAATTAACCACACATTATCTCTTTTTTTTTTAGATGGGCTGAGAGTTTAGGTTAGGAGCAAGGAATTAAGGTAATTTGGGCCTTCTCTTAACTTGATCGAATTTATGAAGCCCAATAATAAATTTTCGGCCCATTGGGCCCTTAAGTGTGTTCACGGCCCAAATGGCATAAATGGATGGGTTTAATGGTCCATTAGGGTTAATTGGAGTTGTTATCGCCCAATAGGCCCATTAAAGGTAAACAAATTTATTTTAGGCCCATTATGGCCCAAAATGTTAAGTTTCATGAAGGTGGGTCCAATTAGAGCCCATTTAGGGTTCCTAGGCCCAAGATGGTGAAGTTGGAGATTTATTGGTCCATTAGACCCAATAAGAGAATCCTAGTCAATAATGAACTTGAGTCGGGATTTCTAGGCTTTCCAACCCTTATTTGAACATATGAGATGTATTTGAACGAGAATAGAGTATAGTATTCACTTAGAGTACAAGTCATTACACTAGGTGAATGATTGCATGAGAGTAGAATTTCCTAGCAAAAATGCTAGTTTAGACATCATCCCCCTGTTAGAGGGAATTTCGTCCTGAAATTCTTTCGAAATGTAGGATCATGAATGAGGGAATAGGTGAGGGTACTTCTGCTTCATCTGTTCTTCGCGTTCCCATGTGAATTCCGGTCCACGCTTTGCGTTCCATCGAACCTTCACAATTGGAATATGACTTTGCTTCGTACGCTTCACTTCCCTATCCATTATCTCGACTGGTTCTTCGACGAACAGGAGATTCTAGTTGATTTCGATTTCTTTTAGAGGAATGGCAAGATTTTCATCAGATAAGCATTTCTTTAATTTCGAGATGTGAAACACGGGGTATACGTTGCTGAGCTCCGAAGGTAGCTGCAACTTATAAGCTACTGGACCAATTCTGGCAAGAATCTCAAATGGTCCAATATAGCGCGGGTTTAGTTTTCCCCTTTTTCCCAAAACGGATCATCCCTTTCCAGGGGGAGACTTTTAGTAGCACCCGATCTCCGACTTGGAATTCCAGCGGTTTTTGTCATTTGTCAGCATAACTCTTCTGTCTGTCTCGTGATGCTTGAAGTCAAGTTCTGATTTGGATTATCTTCTCTGTCGTTTCGCGAATGGTTTCTGGTCCCGTGAGAGTACTGGCGAGTGATCTGCATTTACGACCATAAAGAGCCTCGAAAGGGGCAACCTTGATGCTCGTGCGATAGCTGTTATCGTATGAGAATTCAATCAAGGGCAACCGGGTATCCCATGACTCACTGAATTCAAACACCCAGGCTCAGAGCATGACTTCGAGAGTTTTATCCATCCATGCAGTGCTTCCTTCGTGATATTCTTCGACTTTGATGCTTTCAAGGCCGGTCGTAGGTGTTGACAGTGTTTTGTTCTTGCTTCGTGAGCAGATGAGTATGTTATTGATGAAAATAATGAAAAGGCTGACTAGAAATGGTTGGGAAAACTCGGTTCGTAGGGTCCATGAATACCGTGGGGGCATTCGATGGACTAAAAGGGCATAACAACGAATTCGTAATGATCGTATCGAGTTCGGAAAGAGGTTTTTGGAATGTCCTCTTCTCGGACTCGAAGTTGATGATAACCGGTTCTTAGATCTATTTTAGAGAAATAACTAGCTCCTTGGAGCTGGCCAAATAGGTCATCAATCCGAGGAAGTGGGTATCGGTTTTTGATAGTGAGCTTATTCAATTCCCTAAAATCGATGCACATTCTGAAGGATCTGTCTTCTTGATGAACAAGACTGGAGCTCTCCAGGGTGAAAAGCTTGGTCTGATGAATCCTTTGCTCAACAATTTTCTTAATTGACTGGATAACTCCTGAACTTCGGTGGGAGCTAACCTGTAGGGTGAATTGGCAATTGATGTGGCTCCTGTTATTAGGTCGATTCGAAATTCGACCCGTCTTTCTGGAGGTATTCCCGGAAGGTCTTCAAGAAATACATCCGGAAAATCGCAGGCCACTGGGATGTCTTTAATGTTGATTTTCCTTCTTTGGCTTTATCTACAACATGGGCGAGGAACACATAGTTCTTCTTGTGCAGGCACTTCTGTGCCTTGATGCACGAAATGAGACGAAGATTAGCGCCAGGTTTATCACCATAGGTTATTAGGGTTTTGTGATTGGGGAGGTGAAGGCGAACGACCTTCTCGCAACACATAATATCAGCATGGTGGGGCTTAACCAATCCATGCCGATTATCACATTAAAACTCCTAATATTTACTGGCATCAAGTCTATTGAAATTAAAGGTTGTTTAGTGTTAAGGTGCACCCTACATAAATATCTTTGGTTGATTCGGTTTTCCCATTAGTCATCTCCACCGTTAAGGCTTAGTTTAGCCTCTGGGGTTGTTGTTTTAGTAAGTGTTTGAATATGTTACTAATGAAGCTTCACTCAGCTTCACTCAGCTTCACTATTGAATAAGAGGTAAGCGAAAGAGTTGTTAAGTGGGAACATACCGGGAACAACCGTTGGGTCTTGGACCGCTTCGCCTTGACCCAAGGTTAGGACCCTTCCTGATCCTCTTCCTCCTTGATTGTTAGTCTTGGGGCAAATGCGCTTGAAGTGACCGGTTCCTCCACACCCATAGCAGGTGTGACTGGTACCAGCATTGGTGTTGTTGTTAAGGTTGTTGCGATTGCTGTTGTTTTTGTTTGGCTGATGATTCTGTCGTGGATGAGTTCTACAATATTTGGTGGTGTGACTCTTTCGGTTGCATCTCTTACAATACAGCTCCCGGCAGGCTCCCTTATGACGGAAATTGCACTGGTTGCACTTTGGAAGGCTTCCAGCATATGATCTCGCTGGTGTTGATGTAGTAGGTATCATGGTCACATGGACAGCAACAACATGTTGCTTCTTCGAGGACCCTTGAGTTGGCTGTCCCTTTCTCTTACTCCCATACTTTCGCTTCCTGCTCTTAAGCTTGGGGTTTGGAGTGCCTTGATGAGCTGTCACTCGTTTGTTTCCGTGCTCTTTTCTTCGGCTGGAGTTGTCGATGTTATTTTCACCTCTGTTGGTGTTGTTTGCGTTGAGTTGTGCCATAGCAGCGGTTACCGCAGCTGTTACAGCAACTTGGAATGTAGCAGAGTCTATCTGCAGGATTGGTGTCTCACGGGCGCGCTTGTTATTTCTGCGGGGTGCCATTTTCTGCTGCATGATGATGAGCAAGATCGTTAGTGGCGATGGTCATTTCTAATTGTACTCTATAACTTTCGCGTTTTTTCGTATGATTCTAAATGTTCTAACCTACATCCCCATGATGTATATATGGTGGTGAGTAATAGTAGATCCTGTACGAATATTAAGTCTATCTCTAGAGTACATGGATTGTTTTGGTTCCGAGATCCTTGAGTATCTAGCGGTTTCAGGGGTTCGGTTGTGCATATAAGTGAATTCGTGCAATAGCATGAAACAAGGAAAACACATAATTGCTTCATTAGTAAATTCCATCTTAACACGCAAAAGAGAATCATAACAAGTAGTAGTGGGGGGGGGGAAAGCTGATCCTAATCGTCGTGGAAAGTGCCTGGTGGTGGTTCTGATGATGTGGATGCACCCCGGAGACGAGCTACTTGTCACCCGGTGTCTTGTAGTCGTGCTTCCCAAACTGACTGTCTCGCTTGGAAGTCTCCGATCACTTCCTGTGTTTGTCTCTCATCTCTATCAACAGTAGCCCACATTTGGTCCGTTTGATTTGGGGTGTCCTGAGCTTGGTTGTCAATATCTCGGGTGCGCCGGACCATGTCTGAGAGGGCCCGGTCGGATGGTCCTCCATGACTAAGATCGAAAAGACCTCGGTTCATACCATAGGGCGGTTGCATCCCCTGTTGGCGACTCTATCTCCAATATCGTGTGCTCATGGGGCGTGGGGCCATCGGGGCCCATACGATAAGCTGGTGCTCTGGCCACGTATGGAGGATTGATGACCTCGGACTCTACATCCGAGTCATCATCGTCATTGCCCTCGAGCTCTTCCTCTTCGAGGTCCACCACTGGCTCGGCGGGTCCATCTGCAGGTTCTACTTCATGTTCCTACTCTGGTTCTTCCTCCGAGTCTCCTTCTGGGTCTTCCTCTGGGTCAACCTCTCTGCCTTCCCCTGACTAGGGAGATATGGGTCTCCTGGCTAATGGTACCCGACCATAGTGTCTTCACGAAGTTGTATAAATACTAGAAACAAATAGCACACCAAATACTCGTATAGTATTTTAATTTTGTTTAGGTTTGGTTCTATAAGCCCTTTGGATAATTAGGTGGTAAGTTTTTGATTCATTGTCCATCACGATTACTCCCGAACACATGTTGGTCGTATTTTGAATGAATGTAGTTGATCAGGCTACATTCACCCCCAATACGACTACATAACTGCCCGAGTTTAATAGCGATGTTCAAATCCTCCAAAGACTTTTACTGTTCTTGTTGTGTTATTACTCTAAAATGCACACATAGGTATGTATTTTAATTATTATGTTCAGAATTGTTTAGTCCCATTGTATTTATAGTTGCATATCCTGTATGATTAGATATGCTAGTTCACTATAAACAATGCTCTGATACCAATATGTCACACCCCCGAACCAGACGGCGGAAACGTCCGGGGGCTTGAGCGTGACTTCATTGTTGTAGTATTATTACAGAGTATATAATTGAAACATAACATCATCATCACACATGTAATATAACAACATTCATAGTTTACATTGAGTATTGTAATTGAATATTACATGCCAAATAGTTAAAGTATGATGAAACAAAATATAACTAAACATCCGTTAGTTTGTTCAGCCCAACCTTCTTCAACGGTTTCCTGAGAATACAAGTTAATTTAAAAAGATCAACATAAAAATGTTGGTGAGTTCATAAGCATGTTTGTGAAAATGATTTGTATGACTTTGAAACCACCAGAAAATCCTATATTTTAAGAAAACAGTTTAGTATGTTTGTGAAAAAGATTTGTATAACTTTAAAACCACCAGAAAATCCTATATTTTCTGAAAACAGTTTGGTATGTTTGTGAAAAAGATTTGTATAACTTTGAAACCACCAGAAATCCTATATTTTCTGAAAACAGTTTAGTATGTTTGTGAAAAAAATTTGTATACCTTTGAAAGTTGAAACCACCAGAAAATCCTATATTTTCTGAAAACAGTTTGGTATGTTTGTGTCAGATCTTGTATTAATGCATGTGTGTTATTGTTTATGAGAATGTATCAAGATATTACTGAAATGATAAGGAGAATGTAAAGAGAATGCCTCCAGACAACCCGATGTTGTCTGTAAACGAGAATGTTGCCATACCAACCCTCGAGGTTGAGTACCAGTACGAGTATGTTTCTGAGTAATCCAAGAGAAAAGAGAAAGGTCTCCCGTAAATTTACAACGTTAATTCCTCTAAGTGAGTCGTCATAACCATACTAAATAATGACAATTTCGCCTGTCTTGGCGTTGTTAGACGCCGACGGAAAATAGAATAAAGTTTTCGTCACCCTATACTGATTTAGTCTAACTGTAGCGAACAACTCAGGTGTGGGGTGTCATCCCCGTATAGATCTATACACAAATCCCCGCTCTCCCTCTAAGAGACTCTGGTTATAACTACAGGCTACGATCGTACACTTAATAGGTTGCAACCGATAAAACTCACTAGATCCTTAATCGAATTTACGCGAAGAAAAAGTATAAACTCATTCCAAGCCCAATGAACCATGTAAGTGAACCATTAAGGCATCACTAAACATGTAAGTCATTTCAAGGCCCAATAGGAATGAGATTATATAACATGGGCCCAAAATATATGTAAAATGGGCAACTAAGGCCCGTTTCACATGTAAGATATTTATAGGCCCAAGTAGTATGCAATTAGTATCCAAGGTCCGTCGCGCATGTTAAGGGGTCAACGAGGCCCAATAAACATATAAATAGTATTCAGGACCTATCAAACATGTTAATGGGTCACTAAGGCCCAATTAGAACGCAAATAATATCCAAGGTCCGTCGCACATGTTAATGGGTCAATGAGGCCCAATAAACATACAAATAGTATTCAAGACCCATCAAACATATAAATGGGCCACTAAGGCCCAATAATATGAAAATGGCAAAATTAGCCCGTTTATTATTGTATTGTTAGTTTTAGCCAAATTATTTACCAAAATAGCATAAATAGCCCACTTTTTGTAAAAATGTCATTCTTGGCCAATAAGCCAAAAATTTACAATTAAGGCCCAATCTTAGTAAAAATAATATTTTAGTCCCCATTTTGTTCAAAACTTGTATTTATGGTTAGTTTTTGGTAAAAATAACATTTTTAACCCATTTTTGTCAAAAATATCATTTTTGGCTTGATTTTTGTGAAAATATACATTTTTCTGATTTTTGACTTTTCTGACCCGGTTGTTGCAAAATTTGTAGAAAAATCATCGTAAGTCGAAATTTGGATCCGTAAACTCTGGAAGTTTGGAAAAATTGTCTCATTTGTTCACAATTTTTCTCATAATTTTTAATGGCCTCAAACTAGTGTGAAATTGCTCACCTTCACAGGTTGGTCCGAAAGTATTTCAAATTCGATAGGCAGTTTTGTAAAATTCACCAAAAATTGTAAAAAAATCGTATCAAAACGTGAGAGTATTCATTTTAAAGGTATAAATCTGAACTCTTTGAATGTAAAACAGTTTTGAAAACTATTACCATTAAGGGGCTCAAAACAGTTCGAGATTGGCCTAAAACTTTTCTGTCAAAAGCTGATTTTTGAGCATAAGTTATTCATGTTTGTTCACAACACTTGTTTTTGCTATTTTAAGTGTATAAATCCCAGATCTACAAGTTTACATGTATTATATGTGATAACACATATTTTTATCAAGGTTCTTATGAAGATCCAAGTGGTAAACTCCATATTCTTAACATATTCTTAGACTTATGAAGTAAGCAACACATAATCACCAAATGATTCAAGAAAACACACATAATCATGCATATACACATAGATCTACACAAAGCAACTTGTATTCTCCCCCAAAACCAAGTAAGAATCGAAAATAGGGGGTATGAACTCACCTTGTTTGAAGATTTCGGTTTTTGATGAAGAAATGAGGAGATCTCGACTTTAGCAAGCCTCTTGAGGAGGTTTTTGAACTTGGATGGTTGTAATGAACATGATCCACAAAATATGGTGGTAAGAGGAGATTTTTGAAGAGATCAAGAAGTTAAATCCTAGATCTAAATAAGAACTTACCAAAGTTGATGATCTTGAAGAAGAATCTCTTGAAGATGCACTATTCACGAAAATTTGCAAGGAGAAGTGAAGGAGTATTTTCTTGAGAGTTCTAGAGAGAACTTTTGATGTGGAATGAAGTTGGAGAAATGGCCTTAGGCCGTGAGTTTTAAGGAGGAAAGGAAGAGAGGGTTTAAGTAGTAATTGCATGATGGTTACACAACTTGAGCATTGATATTTGTTAGCTAAATAGCATGGATATCCTTTAAGCAATAGTGAGGTGTCAAGTTCCAAATTAACCACACATTATCTCTTTTTTTTTAGATGGGCCGAGAGTTTAGGTTAGGAGCAAGGAATTGAGGTAATTTGGGCCTTCTCTTAACTTGATCGAATTTATGAAGCCCAATAATAAATTTTCGGCCCATTGGGCCCTTAAGTGTGTTCACGGCCCAAATGGCATACATGGATGGGTTTGATGGTCCATTAGGGTTAATTGGAGTTGTTATGGCCCAATAGGCCCATTAAAGGTAAACAAATTTATTTTAGGCCCATTATGGCCCAAAATGTTAAGTTTCATGAAGGTGGGTCCAATTAGAGCCCATTTAGGGTTCCTAGGCCCAAGATGGTGAAGTTGGAGATTTATTGGTCCATTAGACCCAATAAGAGAATCCTAGTCCATAATGAACTTGAGTCGGGATTTCTAGGGTTACCAACCCTTATTTGAACATATGAGATGTATTTGAACGAGAATAGAGTATAATATTCACTTAGAGTACAAGTTATTACACTAGGTGAATGATTGCATGAGAGTAGAATTTCCTAGCAAAAATGCTAGTTGTGACATTAATGGATTAAGACCATGTATTAAGAACTTTCTGGACATCCAAAGTGATAAAGTTCGAGACTTTATAGTCCTATGGCACATTTGGTCGTTGGATCTGGAGTTTGGGCTTAAGTGCTTAAGCCATTAAGCACTTACTAGGGTTTTGATGAAACCCTGCGTACGCCAAGTGTAAATCTAGTACGCCCAGCGTACTGGGTCAACCACCCCGATGGTGGTCAACATCAGGACGGGTACGCCCCACGTACCAGAGGAGTACGCCCTGCGTACGTCCTCTGTTGGGCCTTTGGCAATTAGGCTACGGGTTTTGGGCTGTTTATGGACTAGTTGGATTTGGGCCTTTGCTGGACTTTATGAATATAATGTTTTGCGCCAAGTTTTGATAATGAATCTTGGAATTAGGCCCAATTAGGGAGTTGGGCCCAATTTGGTAAATTGGGCCAATAATGGGTTTTGCATAAGGACTTTTCAAGGTTATGGACTTGGCATTGGGCCTTGGCCCAAGAAAGAGAATGGACATGATGGATTGTGTGGACCCTTAGTCAAGATTGTTATGTTGTGTAATGACTTGGTATTTATTATGTGATAGTTCGGGATTCCGGTGAGGCAGCGATCGGAGGTTTTCGGTACTTCGGCACTACTTGCGAGGTGAGTTACCTCACTATACTAAGGGGTCTAAGGCACCAAGGCCGACCCATTGGATATGATATCCTAGCAGTTGGTAGTATGTTAAGTATGAGTTAGTGTTGCATGCTAGTTGCTATGTCAGTTATGTAGATCTGTAGGACTACATGTAGTATTATGTGATTATCTATATGCGCATTAGTTGTGTTATATGTCGACATATTATGTGGGATGGGTTGAGGTGATACTGCTCCGTGCGGTAATCAACAAACCCGGGAGCATTCCAGATACGAGCTGAGGGAGACTCGTACTGTGGGCTCGGGAGCATTCTAGATACGAGCTGAGAGAGACTCGTACTGTGGGCTCGGTGGCAATCCAGATGTGAGCTGTGGGTCCGGAAGTCAATCCAGACTCACACTGTGGGCCCAGGGGTAATCCAGTCTGTAAAGCTGTGGACCCAGTACATGTTGTTATTTGTATACATGTTATGTGCAGTGTATCAGTATTTTGGGGGAACTCACTAAGCCTCGGGCTTACAGTTTCAGTTATTGCTTCAGGTACATCAGGTGATCGCGGGAAGACAAATGTGTGATCGTACAGCTCCTCATATTTATGTTTCTGGGATACTCTGATATTATACATTTTGAAAACAAGTTTTGTAATGATTAATGGTTTTGATAAAAGTTTAAATTTGATATGATTTTTATGGGTGTTACAAATTTTTATTAGAAAAGGACTCTAGCAAGGAACTAGAGAACTTAAAAACGCATAAGGAAGAAAGCAACAACTTTTGGAGCCATGAGGTCCGTTTACATTTGAGTTTATTCTTTCTATGCACTATCCACTTATAAGAAAAAGTGACTATACTATCAAATAAAACAAGTTTCCTCGGTTTTCTTCTCTAAAAACCGGTGCATTTATGAACTTCCAAATGCACCACCAAGCATTCAACATCATTTTTTCAACCTATTCAAATGAAACACATCCAACCATGCTTGTAAATCACACACTTAAGAGTTTACTTATTGACGTTTGGGAATAGTTTAGACTATGATGTTTTGATAACACCCCTAAGTTTTGGTTTTTTATTGTTCTGTTTTTATCTAAACTATTTCCGCAACGTTACTTTTAAGTTATAGTAGTAGTTATTTTTTTAAAGTATGCTTCTATTCCCAATGACCAAAAGTGAAGGGTGTTTAATACATCTTTATTATTTATAAAAAATTCAATCTTTTACATGTCTTTTAAAATCATTTTACATATTTCAACTAGCTTATTAGCTAGTTTGTCAAAAGTCATTTTTTTATTACTTAACAACTAGTTTTTTATCTTTCAACTAAGAATTAACTTTTAAATTAATCTCTCAAACATAGTCTTATTCGAGAAGGAATCATCACCTACCAATCATATATATTACTCATACAACATTTAACAAAAAACAACCTCCTTAATAAATATTAGTCGTTATAATTTATTTTATTCGAAATCTTAAATAAATTAAATTAGAATAACTTAACAAATCTATTAAAAAATATAAATATATAATCTATAAATATATTACTTAAATATATAATTACATAGTATAAAAAATACAATGAGGCCTTTGCCTATTTAAGTATTTTTAATAAGATAAATTAGAGGGAAATTGTCAGAAACGTGCAAATATTTTCGAAAAAGTTACACTTTAGTCCTAAGTTTTTTTTAACATAAAAATTCATTTTGGCTCAAATTAACAAGAAAGTCATTTTTTTTTCTTTTAACAGGAAATGACATATTATCATGTTTTTACAAATAATCGAGACTTTTATGTTCAAAAAAAAAATTGGACTACTATATAACTTTTCCAAAATATTGGGATTTTTTTTAACAATTTCCCTAAATTAGATGCATAAATATCATATTCTCAATATATTACGAATCATATTATGAAAAACAACGTTTAAATTAGGGTGCCAAAAATCCCAATGGTGCCAACCCGAACCGCTACCGTATAACTATATGTTGGTCGGTACTCGATTCTCAATTCCACTAAATCAAGCATTTCGGTTCTCGAGACTAGCGGTACTTGGTGCTTCGGGTTTGGGTAAGTACCGAAACTGAATTGAAATTAAAGGGACACCCTTGAAACCAAAGTTAGATCATGTATAATATTCCTACCCTCAAAACTCTTTCGTACATGCCGGTAGGTACTTGATTCCATTAAATCAAGCATTTCGGTTCTTAGGACTAGTGGTACTCGATGCTTCGGGTTCCGGTAAGTATCAAAACCAAATCGAATTAAGGGATACCCTTGAGCCCAACTTAGATCACATATCATATTACTGTTGGAATCATAAGTCCTCATTTCCCTCCACCCATGTCTTCCACCCACAAAAAAGGAGGGGACACCAACAAGTTGGTTGGGTCTCATACTTATTAATATAGGATTGAAATGATTAAGTCCATCCTATATATTCAGTGAATTACCAAGAGGGTAATACACAACACAAACACAGTGTAAACAAGTTTGGTTTTGAGTTATATTTCCAAATCAATCAAAGAGATATTTTGATATATTTGTCTGTGTTTATACAATTGCTATACTAGAATTGTTTATACAATTGCTATACTATACAATTGCTATACTAGAATTGGTATAAGAGCTTTGAAATCAATCAAGAAGAGCTGTGAAATCAAGGAATCTTATCTGTTTAGAAGATGTCTTCTGTTGAAGATGATGGAGGTGCTGGTGCTGCTACTCCTCCGGTCAGAATCAAGGAAGTCGGAACCACATCGGTGGCTTGCCCGATGTTAACCCAGACAAATTACACTGTCTGGGCTCTACGCATGAAGATCGTCCTGCGTATACACAAGGTTTGGACATCGATTGATCCAGGAACAGATAGTAATGATGATAAAAATTACCTGGCAATCGGATTGTTGTACCAAGCAATGCCGGAATCATCGATCATGCAATTGGGTGATGTCGAATCTGCTAAAGCTCTCTGGGATGCAATCAAAACTCGACATGTAGGCGCCGATCGGGTAAAAGAAGCCCGACTTCAAACCCTAAACTCCGAATTCGACAGATTGATGATGTCAGAGAAAGAATCAATCGACTCCTTCGCCGGGAAACTGTCCGGAATCGCCTCCCAATCGGCGTCACTGGGAGAAACCATCGAAGAAACGAAGATGGTGAAAAAGCTGCTAAAAACCGTACCAAGAAAGTTTCTTCATATCGTCGCCTCCCTCGAGCGAGTGCTAGATTTAAAGACGGTACCTTTCGACGACATCGTAGGGCGTCTGAAAGCATACGAAGAAAGAATCAGAGGAGATGAGGGCGGAGACGGGCAACAACAGGTGTTGATGGCTAGAACGAGTGGTGGTGGCGGATGGAGAAACGAAGGTGGTGGCGGTTCTGGAGGATCATCGGGGAAGAAGGAGTCGAATAAGGGAAGAAAAGGGGGTTCGGGGGGTTTTAATCGAACCAGGTCAGGTGGATCCGGTGGAGCCGGGTCTTCGAATGGATCCGGGTCAAAATCAACCCGACCCAATTCGGCCCAAAACAATAATAAGCCCAATAACCGGCCCAATTCTACTTCGGACTCGAACCGTAACCCGAAAAAAGATCTGTCAAAAATTATTTGTTACAGATGCGATAAATCGGGCCATTACGCATCCAAATGTCCGGACCGAACCCAAAAATTCCAAGAAAGTAATTTTACTGAACACGACGATGCCGATGAAACAATATTTCTACACGAGTCCGTATTTTTGAACGAAGAGAAGGTGATACCGTCTCGATACAACTCACAAGAAAACGATGTGTGGTATTTGGACAACGGGGCAAGTAATCACATGACGGGAAATCGTTCATTTTTCTCCGAACTCGACGAAGGAATAACCGGAAAGGTCAAATTCGGTGATAATTCGTGTGTCGAAATAAAAGGGAAAGGCTCAATTGTTTTCCAAGGAAAATCGGGGCAACAACGATTGATAACGGAGATTTATTTCATTCCAGATTTGAAAAATAATATTTTCAGTCTCGGACAAGCAACCGAAGCCGGGTGCGATATTCGGATGAAAGACAACTATTTGACAATGCATGATGACGACAACTGCTTATTAATGAAGGTACAAAAAACTCCAAACCGCCTTTATAAAATACAGTTGCCCATTGGAGTACCTATTTGCCTTCATTCAAGACTAAGTGAAGACACGTGGCGCTGGCATGCAAGACTTGGACACATCAATTTCGAGTCAATGAAAAAGATGTCCAAGAAAGGTCTAGTCTAAGGGTTACCCTATTTTGACAGTGAGAATCAATTGTGTGAATCTTGCTTGGTGGGCAAGCAAACAAGAAAGTCATTTCCATTAATGACGACGTACAAAGCAACACGACCATTGGAGCTAGTTCACGGTGATTTATGTGGTCCGATAACACCGTCAACGAAGGGTCAAAATCGATACATTTTTACACTAATTGACGATTTTTCACGGTATATGTGGATTTTTCTCTTAAAAGAGAAAAATGAGGCGTTTTTACACTTCAAAAAATTTAAAGCTTTGGCGGAGAATGAGCTCGGAAAGTCTTTAAAGGTGTTTCGAAGTGATCGAGGAGGTGAGTTTACTTCGCTCGAGTTTAATTCCTTTTGTGATATAAATAGAATCAAACGCCATCTTACCGCCCCATATTCACCACAACAAAACGGTATTGTGGAACGAAGAAACAGAACACTTATGGACATGACACGAAGTATCATGAAGGCGATGCATGTTCCAAACTACCTATGGGGAGAAGCGGTAAAACATTCCACAAACCTGATCAACCGTGTTTACACAAGAGTACTTGGTGATACAACTCCGTAAGAGAAGTTGTATAAAAGAAAACCTAATTTGGAGAACGTACGCATCTTTGGGTGTTTAGCGTATGCAAAAGTTGAACCGGTAAACGTGAAAAAATTGGATGCAAGATCAAGACCATTGGTTCATCTTGGTTCTGAACCGGGTACAAAAGCCTATCGGTTATTTAACCCGGTTACACAAAAAATAATCGTAAGTCGAGACGTTATTTTTAATGAAACCAAAGGATGGAATTGGGTTAACGAAGCTACACCTGACAATGAAGAACCAGGATCATTCATAGTACCATGGGATTTATCGGAAGATGAGGCAAACAACAACCAAGGAAACGATGTAAACAACGAACCAAACGAATCGGATCACGAGATTGAAGACGGAGTGGAGGTACAAGAAAATGAGCAACCAAGTCCGATCAACAACAACGTGAACAATGTTCAAAACCAAAGGCCCACAAGACAAAAGGTGCTTCCAATTCGATTACAAGATTATGTACTTTATGTTGATGACATTGAAGAACTTCTCCTAGCAACCAATGACGAGCCGGTATCGGTTGAAGAGGCGAAGAAAGAACCAGAGTGGGTCAAAGCCATGAATACAGAAATCAATTCGATCAACAAGAATAATACTTGGTCTCTCGTAAACAAACCTATGGGGGTGAAGCCCATTGGACTCAAATGGGTGTTCAAGCTGAAGAAAAATGCAGATGGCACCATAAACAAACACAAGGCGAGGTTGGTTGCTAAAGGGTACGTGCAACAACCTGGTATTGATTTCCAAGAGGTATTTGCTCCGGTAGCTCGAATTGAAACAATTCGGTTTCTTATAGCCCTAGCCGCCACCAATGGATGGGAACTTCACCACTTGGATGTCAAAACGGCTTTCTTACATGGAGAATTGAAAGAAACCGTTTATGTGTTACAACCGGAAGGCTACATAAAGAAAGGCGACGAGCACAAGGTGTATCGTCTTTCAAAAGCACTATATGGTTTAAGACAAGCACCTCGAGCATGGAATACAAAACTTGATGGGATTTTAAACAGTATGAAATTTCACAAGTGCATGAAGGAACCATCAGTGTACAGAAAGACAGAAGGAACTAACTTGCTAATCTTAGCAATTTACGTTGATGATTTGTTTGTCACAGGTACAAATTTGAACATGATCAAAATGTTCAAATTTGAAATGTCCAAGAACTTTTAGATGTCGGATCTTGGAAGATTAACTTACTACCTAGGCATTGAAGTCAAACAAGAAGAATCAGGGATTACTATTGTTGGATTAGGTGTCTAAGCCCATAACTATAATTGGTATGTACTTGAATTGATAGCAGCACAGTCCTTTTGGGTTGCCCTCAACCTAGCAACTGGACAAGGAAATTATGAAAGGAGAGATATTAATTTATAAGATTAATAAATTAATATATATATATATATATATATATATATATATATATATAAATGATTTATTAATATGTTAATGGATTAATATATTAATTAGAAATCATTATGTTTAATTAATTGTTAGCCAGAAATTAATCAGAATTGATTTTGGGGTTAAAAGAATTAATTATAAGGTGCAGGGACTAGTTTGCAATTATCTAATAGTTGAGTGGAAGGCTCTAGAACCCCCTTGGAAGAGGGTGGACGAAATCTTTAGGGGAAACCCTAATAATTTCATCCATAGGGGCTTGGATAAGGCCCTTGGGTTTGCTTAGGCCCTAAGCAAAGGATAACTAGGGTTTCCCTTAAACCCTAGATCCCTCAGCTATATAAGGAGCCTCCTGGTTCATGTTTTTGGTCACTCTTTCTTTTGAAGAAACCCTAAGGCTGAGATTTTGCATACTCCCTCCCCTCTCTCTTCTTCTACTTTCCTTCTTGCTAGTCATTGGGTGTGATTCCATTAGAGGCATTACACTTGTGGTGCTAAAGCGTCCAAGAAGATCAAGATCAAGATCAAGAGAATATCAATTGTTTGCTATAACAATTGAAAGGTATGTAAACCCTAAACCCTAGTTTGTTAATTTCGAAATTAGCCTCTCTCCTCTAGGGTTCTTGTTTTGCAATTCAAAGTTGTATGTTCAATAGTTAAAACATAGATCCAAAGTAGGTTGCATGTGAACTTAGGAATTGTTTCTAGTTTATTTGTTGTACCTAAAACCCAACAGTGGTATCAGAGCCATTGTTGTTTTAAATTGAATTGCTACAATTGTTGAATTGCAAATTAGGGTTTATAGCTATTAAACCCTAAAGGCCAATTTTTCGATTTCTAGGGTTTTGGATCAAAGGTTTTTTTCGAAAACCCTAGCCTCCAAAGAACCCTAATCGAAATTAGGGTTAGGGTTTTGAAAACCCTAGCCTCCTCCCTTATGAATTTCGAAATATGCTAAGAGGATAACTAGGGTTTCTTGTTTTTGGATAATTGTTACTTAATTAGATTAATTGGATAATTATCCTTACCCTATTTTTCGAAATTAGAGGGATAAGGATTAGGATTAAATTAATTGATTAATTTAATTAGATAATCCTTACAAGATTTAATAATTTGATTAATAGTTAATTAATAGATAAATATTAAATCTAGTTAATTGGTTTATTTAAATTTGAATTTAATAGCTTAAATTTCGAAATTTATATAAACCCTTGAAGTTTTAAAAAGTTATAAAACACACCTTATATATATATTATAATTAAAGGTTTAATATTATATGTATAAGAATATGGTCAGTCAAATCGCTAGTATGCCTCATTCACGAAGCTAATCTATAAGGGGGGTATAAGGAAACTGCCTATAAAATGGTAGTTGAATGGGTGTCCACTCTCACCCACCGCTTCCTTGATTAGTGGAGGGTCGTTAGCAGAACGGATTTGATAGGACAACTACTTCTCATTAAAAGTATAATGATATTAAAAGTACTAGAACATTATTTTCAAAATCCCAACTCTAGTTACTTTAGGAAAAATGTGAAAAGTATGCTAATCCATGAAATTGCACATTATGCTTTATTGGTCGTTAGTGGAGCGTGTGTGGTTAACCAGCACACTAAAAGGCACCAATAAAGAGTAGTAATGGGTATCTCATAATTGTCATTTTGATGGAGCGTGTGTGGTTTACCAGCACATCAATAGTTAATGATAAAGACAATGAGGTTACCAAGCACATTTGCATGGTTATTCACATCTTGTTTGTGATCCTCGGCATCCCAGTCACAAACAGAAGAGCATAATCTGAGATTAAAATATGCCATTGAATAGTTTCAATGTATCTCAAAAGAATTAGGAATTTCACTTCGTTTGTTTCGTCTAATGGTGGAATTGGTGAATCGTCATTCGCCTACCTTTATGAAATTTGCACTTGGATCTCGGCATCCCATTTCTGAGTTGTGAATCTTCATAGTTGGATCCTAACCTTGATATTATATCTTTGGGTTATTCTATTAAGGTATCTTGAAATCTAACTAAAACTTTCTTTCTTTTCAGATGTCTACTCCTGGAAACACTTCTACTTCATCCTCCTCCAACCAGAACTTCTCCTTGATCAATATATGCTCCAAAGTCGTTATGGATGGCTCAAACTATAACGATTGGATGCGCAACATCAAGATGGCTCTTCGTTTCGAGAACAAAGAATATGTTCTTGAAAAGGAGCTCAAAGAGCTTGATGAGAATGAAGCTACTCCTGAAGATCTTGCTGCCTACAAGAAACATTACGATGATGCTACCAAAGTGGCATGCATCATGGTGGCAACTATGTCCCCAGAACTGCAGAGGTACTATGAGGACTACTGGCCTTTCGAGATGAACAAGGACCTTATGGAAAAGTACCATAAGCGAGCTCGTCAAGAAAAGTTCGAAGTAGTCAAGTCACTCATGGCTTGCAAGATGAAAGACGGGGAGTCAGTTGTGTCACATGTGCAAAGAATGCAACGCTACATAGAGCGTTTGGTCAAGCTCAATATTCACTTTGATGAGGAATTGGCCATTGACATGGTTTTGAACTCACTTCCTGAATGTTATGGTCAGTTTATTCTAACTTACCATTTGAACAATACAGAGCAGACCTTGGCCCAATTGCACAACCTGTTGCAGACAACTGAGGCAGGGATGAAGGGTAAAAGTATACCCTCCACACCTACGAGTGCCCCTGTTTTGGCTATTGGACAAGGAAAGGGGAAAAAGAGGAAAGGTCCTCCCAAACAAAACTGGAAGAGCAAGGCTCAAGCTGGGTCATCTAGTAATGACCCAAAGGCTAAGCCCAATGGTTCCACTCCCCATGTTTCTGATCCAAAAGAGGCAGTTTGCTTTTACTGCAACCAAAAAGGGCATTGGAAGAGATCTTGCCCACAATATCTGCAAGATATCAAGGATGGCAAAGTGAAGCCATCTTCGGCAGGTATTTACACTATTTCTGCTAATAACTCATTATCTTCTCGTTCATGGGTCCTTGATACAGGATGTGGTTTTCATATCTGTTCTGATTTGCAGGGTCTAAAGGAAAGTGAGGAGATAGAGCGAGGAAGGATAAACCTGATCATGGGAAACAGAAAGTCTTCACCAGTAACCAAGATCGGAGTTTATCAGCTTCTGCTTAGTAATGATGTTAGATTAGATTTAATAAATTGTTGCTATTCGTCTGAGATGACGAGAAACATTATTTCATTTCATGCATTGTTCAGACAAGGTTTTACATATTCTTTTAATGATTTGAATGGTTCAATTTCTGTTTATAAGAATGGTGTTTTTATGTTTGAAGCTTTACCTTGTAATGGTGTGTATGAAACAGTGACTTGTGTTGATAGCCTAGGAAATAGTGTACTTAATATTGACTTGTCTAATAGTGTAGACAAGGCATGCTTGTGGCATTGTCGTCTTGGACACATCAACAAGAAACGCATAGCCCAACTCCAAAAGGATGGAGTGTTGGAATCATTTGACCTAAAGTCAGATGACATGTGTGAATCTTGTCTTTTGGGAAAGATGACAAAATCACCATTCACAGGGTCTTGTGAAAGAGGTGAAGGTCTGTTGGATCTCATACACACGGATGTGTGTGGGCCCTTCAGATCAACTACAAGAGATGCTAATCGATTCTATGCGACTTTCACTGACGATTATAGCAGATATGGATATATCTACTTGATCAAGCATAAGTCAGAAACTTTTGAAAAGTTCAAAGAGTTTAAGCATGAAGTCGAAAATCAATTGGGCAGAAAGATAAAGATACTTAGATCCGATAGAGGCGGGGAGTATCTTAGTATCGAGTTTAACGACTATCTGAAAGAATGTGAGATAGTCTCACAATTGACTCCTCCTAGGACACCACAGTTAAATGGTGTAGCTGAGAGGCGCAATCGAACCTTGTTAGACATGGTTCGTTCTATGATGAGTCGGGCTTCGCTTCCTATTCACTTCTGGGGGTATGCCTTAGAGACAGCCGCCCACATCCTCAATCTTGTCCCTACAAAGAAGGTTGCCAAAACACCTCACGAAATGTGGACAGGGAAAGTTCCCTCGTTAGCACATATTAAAGTCTGGGGTTGTGAAGCTTTCGTAAGACGAGAGACTCACGACAAGCTAGCAGCTAGAAGTGAGAAATGTGTTTTCATTGGTTACCCAAAGCAGTCTTTTGGATATTTGTTCTACAGGCCTAGTGAAAACGTGGTCTTTGTAGCACGAAGAGGAATCTTTCTTGAAAGAGAGCTCATATTCAAAGAGGACAGTGGGAGCACTATTGACCTTGAAGAAATTCAAGATTCAGCCAATGAAGGAACCTTAGATGACACTAGCACTCAACCAGAGGAAACAGTTCCTGTTGAACCAATCGATAACTCATTACCTCTTAGAAGATCCACTAGGGTGAGTGTGCCACCTGAGTTGTATGGTTTTCATATTACTTCAGATGGTGACACATTCATAAGTGACAGAACACTGGTAAACTTAGATGAACCAGTCACTTATAAGGAAGCAATGGAAGGCCCAGAGGCTTCCAAGTGGAAAGAGGCAATGGACAGCGAGATTAAGTCCATGTATGACAACCAAGTTTGGAATTTGGTTGATAGTGCACCAGGTCGTAAGACAGTTGGGTGCAAATGGATCTTCAAGAAGAAGACAGACATGGATGGAAATGTGCACACATTCAAGGCTCGACTGGTTGCAAAAGGTTTCACTCAAACCCCAGGGGTTGACTATGATGAGACCTTCTCGCCAGTGGCTAAGATTAAATCTATTAGGATATTGCTCGCCATAGCTGCCTTTCATGATTATGAAATCTGGCAGATGGATGTCAAAACTGCTTTCCTTAATAGGAAGTTGGCTGAAGATGTTTACATGAGTCAGCCAGAGGGTTTTGTTGATGCAAAGTTCCCCAATAGAGTGTGCAAGCTTGAGAAATCCATTTATGGATTGAAACAAGCATCTCGCAGTTGGAATCTTTGCTTCCATGAGAAAGTCAAAGAATTTGGTTTCTCTAGAAGTGAAGATGAGTTCTGTGTGTATATCAAGGCTAGTGGGAGTATAGTAACTTTTCTGGTGTTGTATGTCGATGACATATTACTCATTGGTAACGACGTTCCAACCTTGAAAGAAGTTAAGTCTTGGCTTGGAAAGTGTTTTTCCATGAAAGACCTTGGAGAAGCTGCCTATATTCTTGGGATTAGAATATTGAGAGATAGAAAGAAGAAACTAATTGGACTTAGTCAGAGCACATACTTGGATAAGGTACTAAAGAGGTTTAGTATGGAAAATTCCAAGAAGGGAGAGCTACCTATCCAGAGCAATACCAAATTGAGTAAGACTCAATGCCCGAGTACAGATGTTGAAATAGATGACATGAGTCGTGTACCTTATGCTTCCGCTGTCGGATCGATCATGTACGCTATGACATGTACTCGCCCTGATGTGGCATTTGCTTTGAGCATGGTCAGTCGCTATCAGGGAAACCCAGGTAGAGCTCATTGGATAGCAGTTAAGAATATACTCAAGTATTTGCGAAGGACAAAGGACTGGGTTCTTGTGCTTGGTGGCAGTGATACTTTGAGAGTAGATGGTTACAGTGATGCCAGCTTTCAGATGGATAGAGATAACTTCCGTTCTCAGTCGGGCTGGGTATTTTTACTGAATGGAGGAGAAGTTACTTGGAAGAGTTCCAAGCAAAATACGGTGGCTGATTCTACTTGTGAATCAGAGTACATTGCAGCAAGTGAAGCGTCGAAAGAAGCAGCTTGGTTGAGGAACTTCATCGGGGATCTCAGAGTTGTTCCAACCATCCAGGAGCCTATGGAACTGTTCTGCGATAATGAAGGAACGGTTGCCTTGACAAAGGAACCGAGAGATCATGGTAAGACCAGACATATCGACAGAAAGTACCATTTCATCAGACATAGAGTTGAAGAAGGCCATCTTATAGTAAAGAGGGTGTCATCTGAAGATAACCCAACAGATCCCCTCACAAAGGGTCTGAGTAGGGCTAAGCATATTCAGCATGCTCGGAGCATAGGACTGAAAGATGATATTAGTTTTAGTAGTTAGATTAGTTTTATTCTGAAACTTGTAACAAAGTAAATGTAATTGACTTTTGGTGATTAAATAATAAAGTATTATTTATAAGTTTGGTTTCTGCCTTTTGTCAATTGTTTATTATTGTGTTTCATTTTTGCATGTTTTACTTCCTGAATAATGAGATCATTCAAACTCCACAGTCGCTCGTACTCTTGGAAGTAAGTAGTGAATTAAGACTGTCATGAATTGGATTGCAGATTGTCTAAGGATAGACATGGCAATAGAATTGCTGCAATGTTCATGAGTACTCAGAAATTGAGATTTGAGTATTGGATAAACCCTCGCTCAGAGTATCACTTCATGGAATTCATCACGAGTAATACTGAGACGATAATATCTTATAATCTTGAAACGAAGATATATGAGTTGTAATTTACAAAGTCGGTAATACATTGGTGATACGAAACCGCATCAGTAACTTGGTGTTATAAAACGTATTGTCATGTATAATTTGATGAGTAAAAGATACAAGCATATGAGTCAACGTTTATTCGTTCCTTTTGCCCTAACAGGAAAAGCGATATCTGTGGGCCCCTCGATGATTTGGTGTTGACTTATGTGCTGGGCCCAGCCAGGACTAAATTGATGTGTTCAATTAGAAGTCCTACATCATCACAAATCAGGAATCGGGAAACATAGATTCTGGACAAAGAGATTGATTACATTCCATGTCTTATGTCTAGGGATATCCAGCAGAACGAAGGATTATATGATCACTTATCTTAGGACACGTAACTGACTGGGTCAGAGTTCGGCAGCAGCTTTTGGAAGCTACAATTTGCTGGTCAAATTTAGAAGGCATACTAGCAATTATAGTTACAGACTTATCTAAGTGGGAGACTGTTGGATTAGGTGTCTAAGCCCATAACTATAATTGGTATGTACTTGAATTGATAGCAGCACAGTCCTTTTGGGTTGCCCTCAACCTAGCAACTGGACAAGGAAATTATGAAAGGAGAGATATTAATTTATAAGATTAATAAATTAATATATATATATATATATATATATATATATATATATATATATATATATATATAATGATTTATTAATATGTTAATGGATTAATATATTAATTAGAAATCATTATGTTTAATTAATTGTTAGCCAGAAATTAATCAGAATTGATTTTGGGGTTAAAAGAATTAATTATAAGGTGCAGGGACTAGTTTGCAATTATCTAATAGTTGAGTGGAAGGCTCTAGAACCCCCTTGGAAGAGGGTGGACGAAATCTTTAGGGGAAACCCTAATAATTTCGTCCATAGGGGCTTGGATAAGGCCCTTGGGTTTGCTTAGGCCCTAAGCAAAGGATAACTAGGGTTTCCCTTAAACCCTAGATCCCTCAGCTATATAAGGAGCCTCCTGGTTCATGTTTTTGGTCACTCTTTCTTTTGAAGAAACCCTAAGGCCGAGATTTTGCATACTCCCTCCCCTCTCTCTTCTTCTACTTTCCTTCTTGCTAGTCATTGGGTGTGATTCCATTAGAGGCATTACACTTGTGGTGCTAAAGCTTCCAAGAAGATCAAGATCAAGATCAGGGAATATCAATTGTTTGCTATAACAATTGAAAGGTATGTAAACCCTAAACCCTAGTTTGTTAATTTCGAAATTAGCCTCTCTCCTCTAGGGTTCTTGTTTTGCAATTCAAAGTTGTATGTTCAATAGTTAAAACATAGATCCAAAGTAGGTTGCATGTGAACTTAGGAATTGTTTCTAGTTTATTTGTTTTACCTAAAACCCATCAACTATAAACCAAGAAGCGTATGCTAGACGCATTCTAAAAGAAGCCGGTTTACACGATTGCAATCCGACCCACATTCCCATGGATCCAGGAACGAAATTGTCGAAGGCCGAAGATGAAACCGAAATCAACCCGACACAATATCGAAAGGTGGTAGGATGCCTCAGATATCTCTTGCAAACAAGACCCGATATGGCTTACGCGGTTGGAGTTATTAGCCGATATATGAAAAGTCCAAGAGAATCACATGGTGTTGCAATCAAACACATCCTAAGGTACTTACGTGGAACAACGTCACATGGAATCAAGTACGAGAGGATGGGGCAAAACCGGATCATTGGTTACAGTGATAGTAGTCACAATGTCGACCCGGACGACGGAAGAAGCACAACCGGTCACATTTTCTACTACGGGTCCTCTCCGATAACATGGTGTTCTCAAAAGCAAGATACTGTTGCTTTATCATCTTGCGAGGCGGAGTTCATGGCTGCAACTGCGGCTGCATGTCAAGCAATATGGCTTCAATATTTGCTAGGCGAAATCATGAACAAAGCACAAGAGAAGGTGGTCCTAAGAGTTGATAACAAGTCAGCTATCGAACTCACGAAGAATCCTGTTTTTCACGGAAGAAGCAAACACATTCACACGAGGTTTCACTTCATTCGTAAGTGTGTTGAAAAGGAACAAGTGGAGGTGAAGTATATTCCAGGTGAAGAACAAAAGGCAGACATTCTCACAAAACCATTGGCTCGAACCAAGTTCAAGACAATGCGGGACTTGATCGTGATTGAAGACATCTTTAGAAGGACTTAAAGATTGGCGGTGATCGGGAATCTCTAGAAGGACTTAGAGATTCGGGGGTGATTGTTGGAATCATAAGTCCTCATTTCCCTCCACCCATGTCTTCCACACACAATAAAGGAGGGGACACCAACAAGTTGGGTGGGTCTCATACTTATTAATATATGATTGAAATGATTAAGTCCATCCTATATATTCAGTGAATTACCAAGAGGGTAATACACAACACAAACACAGTGTAAACAAGTTTGGTTTTGAGTTATATTTCCAAATCAATCAAAGAGATATTTTGATATATTTGTCTGTGTTTATACAATTGCTATACTAGAATTGTTTATACAATTGCTATACTATACAATTGCTATACTAGAATTACGACCCTCCAAACTCCTTTGTACGACCTGAATTTTCTTCATGTATCTTTTTTTTTTTTGTGTGTCTTGGCTAGATGTTAGGCTTAAGAATCAACTGATTTGGATGAGCATAGCTTGCATTACATATTCCCAAACATGGGTATTTGAAAACATAAATTTTTCGAACTTAGTTTATTATTTTTACCGGAGAGCAGACCCAGCCTTGACAGTGGGCAACCCGGATGGTCACCCAGGGCCCATATCTCTAAGGGACCCAAAATTCCTAAAGTATATGGTATAAATTATATATATAGAAAAATCTAACTTATCTAAAAATGTTAGGAAAAGTATTTTTCTTTAAATTAGTTGTTTTTGTAATATTTTGACCATATTTTTGTTTTTGATTATTAATAGTGAATTTTATAACGGTGTGTGTATTTTCGATTTAATTTTTATTATATTATGATTTTTGGTGGCCCATTTTTTATTTTCGTCCTAGGCTCACTATATCTTTGGACCGGCCCTGCCGGAGAGAATGCATAAATTTTCTTCAACTTTGAACTCATATGAACTCTTATTTTTGTACTTAAGGCGGAGTTTCATAGCCCCAAAGATGAGCCGTTGCACATAGAAAATCGGTACTAGAATACAATTGGTACTAAAGTGCCGATACTGGTCCCGGAACCGAACCAATACCATATTGTACCTATCGGTTCGGTACCCGGTACCCAAAAATCATATTTTCAGTTAATTATATTTGTATTAGAAAACAACTTCTTTACTCAAACTTGTTTCATGTTTTTCTTAACATGCATGTTTTTGTAATTTTAAATTGTTTTATAAATATACATATTTTAGTTAAATATTATCGTAAGAAATGTATTTTAAAATCAAAAGTTAAAAACACATATTATTATTTTTGTACTCTATTATCAAAAGCATTTTAAATAAAAATTGATTAAAAATATATTTTCTTTCTTACCATTTGGCGAGTAGCAGATATTGACACAAACTTATATAAGTGGTTTCACTAATGGAATCCGTTTAATGGGTAAAGCAGGAACAAAGTCGAGCTAGTAGTCGACTGAAACTTCCAAATATTTAATTCAGGTATTATTTTCATGTTCAGCTTCGAAAATGTTCAGTTCTTCGATCATTCTTGCTGTATTAAAATATGCATTTTGTTATTTAATTGCTAAATTTTTATTTGATGTTCTTGGGGGATTAGGTATACAAATATCATTATTTTGCTTATATAGTGTATTCAGTCTACTGTCTCCACTTTGATATTTTTATTAATTCAAATCCAGTAGTTTTATTTCCAATATTCTGATTCATATATTCTAGAGACTAATTTTAGATGTTTTCTTTGCAACAGACTTTTCTGGACCTATTAAGAACCAAATTAAGACAGTATAATTCTGAAGGATGATTCTTTCTGCTCTTTTGGTTTCTGTTGGAATAAATTTCGGTTTATGTGTTATATACATCTGTCTATTCTCCATATTGAGAAAGCTTCCAGTTCATGCTGATGTTTATGCACCACGGATAGTTGCTGAAACAAAAAATGATTCCACCTTGGAAAGGTTACTGCCTTCTTCCAGTTGGGTGAGGATGGCATGGCTTCCCACAGAAGATCAACTCCTCATGCGTTCGGGTTTAGATGGTTTTGTCTTTATGCGCATTTATGTCTTCAGGTTACTAACTTTCATACTATACAACTTGTGGAATTTTGTAATCTTATTATATGCAAGAAACCATTTTAAGTTGATACGTTGAACAAAGGGCGTGTTTGGCACAATACGTTTAGGAGTTTCTAGCTTCTACCGTTTGACAAAACACTCCATTTTTAACAAAAAACCTCGTTTGACACTACAAATCCAAAAGCTGTGTTTAACAAAACGTTACCAGCTATCAGCTACCCGCTAGCTACTATCCGCTACCAGCTAGTTTTTCCAAAAGTAAGGTTATATTTTTTGAGCGTGAAATTTGAAGAATGATAACAACCAACAGCGTAGTGAGATAGGAGAACATGTTGGAAAAATGGTCTCAAAGATTCCCAACAATTTGTACAATGGAAAATAACAGAGAAAACTGAATACAAGAATATACGTGGATAACTCCAAATCTGGAGAAAAACCATAGAGAAAAAAATCACTATGTTACATTATTACAATCACACTGACAAATCTCTCGAGCCAATTCCCTTAAATTACACCCACACTCTCAAAAGTTTCAACTCATGCTTTTCTACTCTAAAACATGAGAAGAAAACAAAAGAATCAAAGTACTTAGAGTTTATTTGATTGGGGCTCTTTCGGAAAACTTTGTAAATTGTAACCAAAGCCTTCAATACTTTTTTTCTAGGCATGAAGCCAACTTCACCTTCCTACACTCTACCAATGTAGGACAAATTCCTTTTTTCATATAAACCAACAAATCTAACAAATCTCAACCAAATTTTGTTGTTCCACTTAATAGATGAAGCATTAAGCAACTAATCTCATTTGTGATCAGTTGTAATTTTATTTCCACATTTCTCATCCTCTATATCAGATTCCAAGCCGTGTAATCTTTTTCCTTCGTTACAGTTTGAAGGTATTCACTTTTGCTGCGGTAGTTGGCCTATGTATTCTTCTACCAATCAATTATATGGGAAGTCAGATATATATTGATTTTTTCGACTTTACAAACGAGTCCCTCGAATCATTCAGTATTTCAAATGTCAATGATGGATCCAAAAGGTGATTTTTACTACTTTACCATTTTGATTCTTCGACAGTTAAATGTTACAGTTTACTCTGATCACATTATTTGGAACTTTTGAAGGTTATGGATTCACTTTGGTGCGGTGTATGCCTTCACTGCATTTGTTTGCTATCTTCTTTATGTTGTAAGCATTCTTCTACTAATAACTACTCAATTTCCTTTTCCCAGTGAATAACCGATTTAATTATTATTATCTGCAGGAGTTTGGTTATATCGCTTCGAAAAGGCTTGCATTCTACTCCTCATCTGAGCCTAAGCCCAATGAATTTACTGTATTGGTTCGAGGTATTCCAAAGTCACCTACAGACACCTTAAGTGAAACTGTTGAGAAATTTTTCTCAGAGTGTTATCCGACATTATATCTATCACATTATATGATCTATAACACTTCAAAGATTTGGAAGCTAATTGTACGTCAACTTTTGAATCGTTTACATGATCCTATAATTAACATTCTTGATCCATTCAATTCATTTAATTCGTTTTTGTGTTATAATGTCATTCTAGGATGATGCTGAAAAGACATATAGAAAGCTTGTCAGTTTGAAGTCCACAAAGCAAAGTTCTCAAAGGTATGGTCGTGTTGGATGTTTCGGGCTTTTGGGGCCGAAAGTTGATCTCGTGGAGTATTATGAGAATAAGTTAGAAGTTCTAGAAGATAAAGTAAGAAAGCAACAATCACTGCTTAATGGAAAGGCAAGTTATTACTTTCCCACATTCTTATAGTATCTGCTTTCATTGGCTGTGTATCCGTATAGTATTTAACTACTTACCCTTGCTCCTTTTCACTTTAAGCTTTATTGTTTGTATTTTCTTTTCTTGTTCTTTAGTTACGTAACATTATTATTTCTTTATTGCGGGTAGACATTTCATATGCAGTCTCCCTACCCTCGGGTAGAGGTTGCCTATATCTTACCTCTCCCTTACCCCATTCTTATGTGACTTGGTTATTGTTGTTGTATGTGTATACAAGTGGGATCTACTTAACTTAATTACTTTTTAGACTTAATATTGACATTCATTTTTGGTTGGTTGATAATTTTGTATTTGGTAGGAACTTCGTGCTGCATTTGTATCATTCAAGTCACGGATTGGAGCTGCAATAACTTTAAACATCCAACAAGGACAAAATCCTACCGAGTGGCTTACTGACCCGGCCCCAGAGGACCGAGACATATATTGGGCCTTCTTTTCTACATCTTTTTTAACCAAGTGGATTGGGAATGTTGTGGTGGTTCTTGCATGTACGGCTCTTACAATTTTGTTCTTCATACCCGTTATCATAGTGCAAGGTCTCACAAATCTATACACATTGGAGATTTTGTTCCCTTTTCTAAAAGGCATATTGAATATGTAAGTGTTCATTGCATTTCTACCTTGCATAAATTACATATTTACCCTTCTCCCGCGATGGGACCTTTTCCTCGCGATGGGAGCCTAGTGGTTTGAGGTGCATGACCTTCCACGTGGGCCATGAGGCGAGCTGACATGGGCCGCTCAGATGGTGCAGTTTATCATTTTTTTTACTCCTTTCATATGGAACATGGGTATTGTTTGATGTTGTTGTTATATTATATATGGTGTTAATCTTGTGCTTTTTGCTTTAAGCTAAATACAAGAATTAACAACCTACTTTCATTAATTTGTATATTATATAATCCTACATTTTCAATTACAACATTGTAATTTCACTTCTTTTCTTATACAAACGTTGTACTTTGAAAAATCTACTACGGTATAACATTGTACTTTCAATTTTTTCTTAATACAACATTACTCTTTGCAGAATCTAACCAGTTATAGCATTCAAAATTGATTTGTATTTTGAAGACATTGCTATAACTCGGTAGATTTTTAAAAGTACAATGTTGTAATAGGAAAAAATGAAAGTAGGATGCTATAATAAACAAATTATGAATGCATACTCGCTTAATAACATCCTATAAGGCTAACACAAGTAATTTATAACTTACAGAAATGTCGTAAGCCAGGTCATCACCGGATATCTTCCCAGTCTGATTCTCAAGACGTTTTTAAAAATTGCGCCACCTGTCATGAAATTTTTATCCTCAATTCAAAGCTATGTTTCACACAGTCAGATAGAGAGAAGTGCGTGTATAAAAGTGCTATGGTTTATCATATGGAACGTATTCTTTGCAAACGCTTTATCAGGATCTATTTTGTATCGCCTCAATGTCTTTCTCAACCCTAAGCAAATACCAAGTATATTAGCTGCTGCTGTTCCAGGACAGGTGAAAATATTTTTAATATAACCCTCATGTTATCATATCATTATTTCTAACCTCTATTTTTTTTTTTTTTGAATATCTTACAGGCGTCATTCTTTATATCATACGTTGTGACATCTGGCTGGACAAATACAGCTTCAGAACTTTTACGCTTGACACCCCTCATTTTCAGTTACATAAAAAGAATTTTTGCCACTGAAAGTGATGAAGAATTTGAAGTGCCTTCACTCTCTTACGCCAGAGAGATCCCAAACATTCTCTTATTTGGACTTCTTGGCATTACATACTTTTTCCAATCACCTTTAATTCTGCCCTTTCTACTGGTTTACTTCTGTATGGGATACTTAGTTTATCGTCACCAGGTTAGAAGGATTTATGAATTATTTATACTGTCTACTGTCCATTATCCACTTTCCACTTTTCATTGTCCATTGTCTACTGTCTATTGTCTGTTGTAAACTTTCTACATTGTGGAACATTAGTAATTGTACTGATGACGTTTTCTTCATTTTACAGTTGTTGTATGTTTATTCGCCGAAATTTGAAACTGGTGGACAGTTTTGGCCAATTGTGCACCATTGTACAGTTTTTTCATTGATATTAATGCAATTGATTGCTATTGGGATATTTGGTCTGAAGCAACTTTCTTTAGCTTCCACTTTGACTATTCCACTTCCAATCATCACTCTTCTCTTCAATAGCTACTGCCAAAAGCGATTCTCACCACTTTTCAAAGGCTATCCTGTTGAGGTATGTGGAAATAATAATAATAATAATAATAATAATAATAATAATAATAATAATTATTATTATTATTATTATTATTATTATTATTATAGTATATAGTCTAGTATATCTAATTGTGAATTATTGGTGGTATAGTTGATGACAAAGAAAGACAAACGTGACGAAAATGACCCTACAATATCTGAATTTCGTGAGAATCTAATCACTGCATATCAAGATCCAGCTTTGAAGCCGATTAAATTTTCTAGTACAACAGACAGCCGCAATGCCCCACTTCTTGCTTTTGAGACATGAGTCTGGTAAAACCTTAATGCTGGTATTTCAAAAAGTGGGTGGTTTATGATAACAATCAATACTAACTGCACCTGGTGACTTTGTACAAATCCAAAGTGATAAAGTTGCATTGACTTGTACCTTGTGCAGTGAAAGTTATGCCTTGCATTGGATAGAGTTTAAAGGGAAGTCTTAGCTTCAGGATTGTTTGGTCTTAGTAGATACTTGTCAGCGATGATTTAGTTCATGTGATTGTATGTTGTATTATGTTCTTGGCATGTTTGATATTAGCTTGTATGTCCCCGTTGTTATGTTGAAGTATATAAATTTTTAATAAATTAGTATTTTGGAAAAGTAGACCATTGGTAACTCCATTATTCTAATAAATCTTATGTCTCAAAGGTACTTATACTAGATGAAATTTGGGTTTAGTAACTCCATTGGAGCGATTAAAGATGAAAACACACAGAGGGATATGGTGATAGAGAACTAAAATTCTGTATTTCAATTTTTGAATCCGTATTTTTTTTATATTTTAATTTGAAGTAACTTGTTGATTGGTGTTGATGAAGAAGGAGAACCTAGGTTTTAGCTTATAATGAAGCGATGGATGCTTTGTCCTCTATTATCACTAAACCAAAGGAGGGGCTATGGTCTCTCCTGCGGTTTGCCATGCTGGCGGTGGAACACTATCCCGGACTGCGCTTTCCGATACGGTCCGCACACTCTTTCTCTTACTTTCCGGCTTCTCAACCTTTAAATGGTCATATATTTAAAATTCGATTTTTATTTTTATTTTTTTATTTTTTTATCTATAAATAAAACCTTACAGCCCTTATTATTTACCACACATTAATTCAATTATTCTATCTTTCAATATCTTTTTTTTCAAAACTTTTAACATGTCTTCTTCCAACAACCCAAACAATCAAAAAGCACCCACTAAAAACACCTCAACCCCAAAACCTTAGTATATATTAACTGATTTATTCGCCTCCGGTTTATCACTATAGCAGCATGCTACTGTATTATCCGCATTAATTCCCACAACAATACTCACAACTATAACCACAAATGTACAATTGGGAGGTACCTTCACCTAGGGGCAGTGTTCATGGAGATATCGACGGTACCTCCATCTTTATTCATACCGTGCACCTTAAGCTAACTTATCAATAAGTTATTTTAAGTTAGCTCATCAACAAACTAATTTATAAGCTACTTTATAAATTACAATAAACTATTTTTATGGTTTTATCAAATATCAAATTATAATAACTCAATCATTGACTCATTGTTACTCTAAAATACCACAGACTACTCTTCGCCTTTACCTTACTACTTTACCACCGCTCACCCACAAGTACCACCTCCCGTTGGAATCGCATACCACAAATCCACCAGTGCAAAGTCGTAAACCACCGGCACACTTGCGCTCCACCGGCCCACCACTGTTTATTGCTCTATCCCTAAACCACCACCATCGGTGAAACCTACCTGCAAACCTGTATAATTAAACGAGTTATATGGGTTGGGTTGTGTTGATGTTTCTGACCCGCCAACTCATGACCCGTAAAACCTGAACCCGACCCAATTTCCACACCTACTATTGCTTTTACTTTAATTTTCCTTAAAGATTTTAGGTAATGTTTCATTTTAAGGTCATAGGCTTAATGATTTAAGTATTTAATCTAAACAACTATACATGATTGTTACTTTTTTGACTTAATATGCACATAATGGCTTAATGGCTATTTTTTAAAAAGAAGTAAACAATTTGTTGAATTTTATATATATATTAACCAAAAGTTGGCAAAAATATAAAAATATTATTTTCCTTTCTTTCCTTCCAATTTAGAAACATAATTTTTCACCCTTTTTTCCAAATTCAAAAACTAATTAATTCCTTTTTTCTTCATTTTCATGTTATTCTTTTTTTTTTCCAAACTCAACAACTATATATTAACCAAAAGTTGGCAAAAATATAACAATATAATTTTTCTTCCTTTTTTTTTTCTCTTCCCTTACATTTTCTTAATTTAAAAACTCGCATCTCAATTTGAACTTTTCACAAAACTTTAAATCTTCTGTACAACCTAGTATCATAGGAATGTGGAATTAATGAAGATTTTTTTGAAAAGGTCGTTGCAACCATTTTCACTTGGTACATATAAACTAGCTTATGTTTTATGAGTGTATTGTTATATAATGTTTTATACTATAACCGCTTGGAGTTGACATGTATAAGCTAGGTTGTTTTTTTAACTTATGGTAATATAGTGTTTGATAGTACAACTTGTACTTGGTAGTCTGACGCACATAAGCTAGGTTTTTTTTTTGACTTTTATTGTAATGTAGTATTTAATGAACTACTAAAGTACCTTATAACCTAAATTTTAAAAAATCAATTTGAGATATCATATTGATAAGTTATAAGAATTTTCGTAAGTTTTTCAATTATACCATTTATATGCAATAAACTATATCAAATGGCACAAACTTAAAAGAAAAAAAATTAATATAGTAATTTTTGTATTAGTTAGAAATAAATTAATATATATATATATATATATATATATATATATATATATATATATATATATATATATATATATATATATATACTCTCTCTCTCTCTCTCTCTCTCTCTCTCTCTCTCTCTCTCTCTCTCTCTCTCTCTCTCTCTCTCTCTCTCTCTCTCTCTCTCTCTCTCTCTCTCTCTCTCTCTCTCTCTCTCTCTCTCTCTCTCTCCCTTTATATGCAATAAACTATAGCAAATGGCACAAACATAAAAGAAAAAAATTTAATTTAGTAATTTCCCACAACTTTTTTTTTCCGGAAACACACATTTTACCGGTTTCATTGCTAACTTGGATACATAGTCAATTGAGCCGATGAAATGAATATCATATTTTACGATAACCGTAACATTATATAACACATCATATCCATCTTATCAGCTCATTTAATTAGTAGGCGTCCATGTCAGCAATGAAACCAGTAAAATGTATGTTACATGGAGAAAATGACCAAATCATCAATTAATTTTAGTTTGGGGCCAAATCGTCATTTTTACCAATAATTCATGATTTTTCGTAAATAGATTTTAGTTTGGGACTTATTCGTAAATTAGGGTAAAATACTAAGACTTTTCTGGATATCTCTCTCTCTGTGTGTGTGTGTGTGTGTCTATATATATATATATATATATATATATATATATATATATATATATATATATATATATATATATATATATATATATATATATATATATATATATATATATATATATATATATATATATTGAAACATCCCAAAAATCAAGGATAAAAAATTTTCATTTTTATTATAATCAAAACACTATTGTAAACTTTGTCCCAACATTGAAAACCATTTCAAATAAAACATTTATCAGAGTTCATTATCAAAGATCACATATTACGGAAAACACGGGTGTATGCGCTACGATCGTCCCAAGCTCTTTCATTTGAAAATCGGAGTACCTGAAACATAAACTGAAAACCGTAAGCACAAAGCTTAGTGAGTTCCCCAAATACCACATACCATACAATAAACATACTGCCAAGCATATCTGGGTCATGGCCTCCCCTTCGGTCTATTTCAACTGGATACCGCCGAGCATATCTGGGTGCTGACCTCCCCTTCCGTCTATTCCAACCGGATATTGTCGAGCATATCTGGGTGTTGGCCTCCCTTTTGGTCTATTTCAAACAGATATTTCCTAGCATATCTGGGTGATGGCCTCCCCTTTGGTCTATTTCAACCGGATATTGTCGAGCATATATGGGTGTTGGCCTCCCTTTCGGTCTATTCCAACCGGATATTGTCGATCATATCTGGGTGCTGGCCTCCTATTCGGTCTATTTCAACCGGATACTGCCGAGCATATCTGGGCGATGGCTACCCATTCGGTCTATTTCAACCGAATATTGTCGAGGATATATGAGTGTTGGCATCCCCTTCGGTATATTCCAACCGGATACTGCCGAGCATATCTGGGTGCTGGTCTCCCCTTCGGTCTGTTTTAACCGGATATTGGGTCTATTTCACCCCTACCACTACCACATAATAACATACGCAAATAATCACTGAAACATCAACAAATACTGGCAAACCAGACAATTATCACAAAGACAATCATCTTACTATAAACATCAACTAGTGGGCCAGCATTGGTGCCTACGACCACTACAAAAAATATGTCATTTTGTGGCATATGGTTAATGTATCACTATATCATTGTTTTTAATGGCACTTATTATGTGCCACTAAAAAATTAATACATTTAATGGCATTTAACCTTTTTTGTCACTAAAATTCATAGTTATTAGTGGCATAACCTGTAACATCCCAAATTTCGAGTCCAAAAATTTCATTTTTAATTAATTGATTATAGAAACATTCATAAGAAAACTACGTAAAAATATATCATTTCGTAAATCGATATATCATGTCTGAAAACCCAAATCACAAAGTAGTAACATGTCAGAGTACAATCCCATAATATCTCAAGTGCGGAAACCCATGCGTGTGTGTATGATGTGCCGCTACCACGCCAGCTCCTTCCCCTTCGCTGAAGAGGTACCTGAAACCAAAACTGTAAACTGTAAGCACGAAGCTTAGTGAGTTCCCCCAACGTACCACATACCATACAATCATATAGCATACGTACTGCTGGGCAATTCTGGGGTGCCCGACCTACCCGGTACGGCCATTCTGGGGTGCCGACCTACCCATGTCAAGCCATTCTGGGGTGCTGACCTACCCGTCGGTCCTAACAACCGACCCTCGGGGACTATTCCACCCCTTACTGCTACTATCACATATATCATAACATAAACATACTATCAGACATATATGGGGTGTCCAAACTACCCTTCGGTCCTAACAACCGAACTCTACTACTATCACATATAACATATCATGCCAGCATACAACATATCAGGTAGTAGCAAACCTAGATGATATCACAAAGACGATCATCTAACATACAACTCCTACTGGTGGGCCGGCATTGTGGTCGTAGACTCACCGCTACTGGAAGGTAACTCACCTCGTACGAGTGGCTGCTGATAATCTGTGCGGGAAATCTCTGTCTGCTGCTGCTCCGGAAATCCTCCGGCTATAATCCCCACAAAACACTCAGTCAGAATCTGATATCTACTCTTAGGGTAAAATGACTATTCTACCCCTGACCAAGTCTAAGTCAAAGTCAAAGTCAAAGCCAAAGCCAACTTCCAATTGACCTGACTCGCCGAGTTGGGCCGCCAACTCGTCGAGTCCCTAACCTTTTAACTGTCCTCATCCACGTCTCTACTCGTCGAGTTTAGAAATGACTCGACGAGTTCTCCTTCTATACGAGCATCGAATGAACCTTCATCCGACTCGTCGAGTTGTATGAACAACTCGCCGAGTTCATCCTCATCCTAAGAACCAGTCCTGTCCTCGACTCGCCGAGTTGTATGAACAACTCGTCGAGTTCATCTTCAAGAGTTGGGAGATTGCCTTACGCTCGCCGAGTCTGTTCATGCACTCGCCGAGTCCTATGAACTTCAGGACTATGGCTTAGCCCAAAACGTTGGGTCACTCCCCTGGACCCTCTAAAACCTTTCCAGCACTCCACTGGGTCTCTTTAACCCATAACAGAAAAGGGGAGTCTAACCTTGGACTCGCCGAGTTGATACTGTCCAAGGCTATTTCTTCGATTTCTGGCGTACAACTCTTATCCAAAAGATAGATCTAGGTCCCTAAACTCGATCTAGCACGTAAAGTTACGAACTTTACGTGCATGCATGGGACTTTGAGCCTAAAAGGCTCTAAAAGAGACTCTTAAGTTGCATGGGGGCTTCCATGGGTGCAAAAGCAGCCCTTTTCTGCCTTGTAACTCCTTCATGGACCTAGATCTGAAGCCTCAACCCCCAACCATGCTTGCAATCATGGTTGGTCACCAAGAATGGCTTATAAAAGCCCTAAATCTCCCCAAAAAGGGATCTAGCAAATGAACAAGAAAGGTACCGACTTTATACCTTCTGGGAACTGCAAATGATGCACAAACTTGAAATCCCTTGGTCTTCTCTTGATCTCTCTAGGCCCTTCCTTCTTCCTTGTGATCAAAATCACCAAAAATCACCACAAATGCCTTTAGATCTTCACACACACAGTTAGGGTTTGCTATGGGGGGTTTCTGGAAGCAATAGGGACGAAGGGTGGCTGAATGAGATGCTTAAATAGGGTGCAAACCCTTAGATTAGGGTTTTGTCCAGTCAGAGTCTACTCGTCGAGTCTGGAGGCTGACTCGATGAGTCCGTCATTTAAATCCCGTATCCAATCCACTTCTACTCGACGAGTTAGGCCTTCAACTCGCCGAGTCCCAGGCCAAAAATGCACAATACTTAAATAAAATACGTACCAGGAACCAGGTGCTACAAATCTCCCCCACTTATTTTAGACTTCGTCCTCGAAGTCTGCTGCTCGTTCCTGGAACAACTCTGGGTAATGCTCCATCATCTCATCCACCGGCTCCCAAGTCCATTCTGAGCCCTTCCGGTGCTGCCATTGCACCTTCACCAGTTCGACCCTCTTATTCCTCAGATCCTTCGACTTCCGGTCAAGGTTCGCCACAGGCCGCTCAATGTAATTCAGGCTGTCATCGACCTAAATATCCTCTAAGGGCACCACTGCTGAGTCGTCCACCAGGCACTTCCACAGCTGGGAGACGTGGAAAGTGCTGTGGATCTGACCGAGTTCGGCTGACAGATCCAGCCTGTACGCCACCTTGCCCACCCGGGCTAAAACGCTGAGCGGTCCAATGTACTTGGGGCCCAACTTGCCCCGTTTCCTGAATCGGATGACGCCCTTCCATGACGACTCCTTCAGGAGAACCATATCCCCGACCTGGAACTCCAGGTCTGATCGGCGCTTGTCGGCATAACTTTTCTGCCGACTCTGAGTAGTCTGAAGCCTGCTCCGGACCTGTTGAATCTTCTATGTCGTCTTGAGCACCACTTCGGTGCTCCCCATGACCCTCTGGCCAACCTCACCCTAACATATCGGGGTCCTGCACTTCCTCCCGTATAACATCTCGAAGGGAGGACGGTCAATACTCCCGTGGTAGCTGTTGTTGTACGAGAACTCAGCCAATGGAAGGTAAGTATCCCAACTACCACCGAAGTCTAACACACACGCCCGCAGCATATCCTCCAGAGTCTGGATGGTTCGCTCGCTCTGACCATCTGTCTGCGGGTGAAATGCAGTGCTAAAGTGCAGACGAGTACCCAACTCGTCATGGAATTTCTTCCAGAACCTGGAAGTGAACCGTACATCCCTGTCAGAAATCACGGAGACTGGCACTCCGTGTCGAGCCACCACCTCTCGAATGTAGATGTCGGCCAACTTCTTGGCCGAGATACTCTCCTGGATCGGTATGAAATGGGCACTCTTGGTCAAACGATCCACGATGACCCATATGGAATCCACTCCCCGCGCTGTCCTGGGAAGTTTGGTGATGAAGTCCATGGTAACATCTTCCCACTTCCACAGGGGAATATCCAACGACTGCATCTTGCCGTGTGGCCTCTGGTGCTCGGCTTTGACCTTCCTACAGGCCAAGCATCGCTCCACATACCATGCTACATCCCGTTTCATGCAGGGCCACCAATAGTAGAGACAAAGATCCCTATACATCTTCGTCGCCCCGGGATGAATGAAGAATCGGGTTTTGTGCGCCTCCTTCATCAGAACCTGGCACACACCCCCGTGGTATGGAACCCACACCCTGCGGTGTAGTGTCAATAACCTTCGGGTATCATAGTCGAAGGAGGAAACCTGACCCACTATACGCTCGCTCTTATGGTGTTCCTCCTTCATGGCCTCCCGCTGGGCCTCTCAGATATGCTCCAATAGTGGAGTCACTACTGTCATCCGCATGCAAATGTCTCGGATCGGCGCTGCCTGGCTGCTAAGCGCATCGTCCACCACATTGGCCTTCCTCGGGTGGTAAAGGATCTCGCAATCATAATCCTTCACCACGTCCAACCACCGACGCTGCCTCATGTTCAGATTTGGCTGATCCATGAGGTACCTCAAACTCTTGTGGTCCGTGTAAATGGTACAACGAACCCCATAGAGGTAGTGTCGCCATATATTGAGGGCGAAGACGACCGCCCCCAACTCCAAATCGTGCGTCGGGTAGTTCGCCTCGTGAGGCTTCAACTGCCTCGAAGCGTAGGCGATGACATGTCCTCTCTGCATCAGTACTGCGCCCAAACCCGTAATAGACGCGTCGCAGTATACCACAAAATCCTCTAGGCCCTCTGGCAGGGCCAAGATTGGCGCCTCGCACAATCTCTGTCTCAATGTCTCAAACTCTGCCTGCTGCTCAGGCCCCCAACGAAATACTACGACCTTCTTCGTCAGCCGCGTCAAGGGTGCGTCTATCTTGGAGAAATCCTGGATGAATCTCTGATAGTAGCCGGCTAATCCCAGGAAACTCCGAATCTCAGATGGACACTTTGGAACCTCCCATCTCATCATGGCCTCTACCTTGGCCGGGTCGACAAAAATACCGTTCTGGTTGACAAGGTGCCCAAGAAACTGCACCTCGTGCAACCAGAACTCACACTTGGAGAACTTGGCGTACAAGCTCTCCCTCCGCAGAGTCTCCAACACCTCTCTCAGATGCTCCTTGTGCTCCACCTGCGTCTTGGAGTAAACCAAGATATCGTCGATGAAAACTATCACAGACCGATCCAGCATCGGTCTACATACGCGGTTCATGAGGTCCATAAACGCGGCAGGAGCATTGGTGAGCCCGAAGGGCATCACCACGAACTCGTAGTGGCCATAGCGAGTCCAAAACGCAGTCTTCTGCACATCCTCCTCTCTGACCGTCATCTGTTGATAACCCGAGCGCAAATCGATGTTGGAGAACCAAGATGCTCCCTGCAACTGGTCAAAGAGTTCGTCAATCCTCGGGAGTGGGTAACGGTTCTTCACCGTTACCTTGTTCAGCTCCCGGTAGTCTATGCACATGCGATGCGACCCGTCCTTCTTCTTGACAAATAGGATCGGGGCTCCCCAAGGCGAACTGCTCGGCCTGATAAATCCCTTGTCTAGCAGCTCCTGCAGCTGCGTAGACAACTCCTGCATCTCGGGAGGAGCCAACCTATATGGTGCCTTGGCTATCAGAGTCGCACCAGGGACTAGGTCGATCCTGAACTCCACCTGGCGCTCCGGAGGTATCCCGGGAAGCTCCTCTGGGAACACATCCGTGTAGTCTCGCACCACCGGAACGTCACTCACCGTCGCCTTACCCGCCTCCCGGGTATCCATAACATACACGACATACCCGGTGCAGCCCTGCTGTAGGTAGCGCCTAGCCCTTGCTGCTGAACACACTGGGGGTCCACGCTATGGCCTCTCGCCGTGGATCACTAACTCTCCCCCACCTAGGGTCCTGACTCGTACTAGCTGCTGTGCGCAATCTATCACCGCCCCATTAGGGCTCAACCAGTCCATGCCTATAATCACCTTGTTCCCACGCAACAGAATGGGAACCAAGTCTACCAAGTAGCGCTCCTAAAATAACCTCAGTACGCAATCTCTGAAAACTTCTGATGCTCGCACCGATCGGTCATCGACAATCTCTACCTCTAAAGGTCAGTCCAACATGCCCGAAGACTCAGGAAACCTCTTGCTAAGTGCAAGGGAAACAAAAGATCGAGTGGCACCTGAGTCAAACAACACCTGTACTGGGATACCGTTCACATGGAACGATCCTAAACGTATACACATAGCACATATCAATATCATAAGCATCAAATAAATAAATCAGAGCGAAAGAATCATACCTGTCACCACATCAGGTGCGGCGCGTGCCTCCTGACTGCAGCATTTCCTGCAGCGGCCCTGTCCTGACTGGCCTTTCGGCCTACCATCTGATCCCTTGGGCTTCTTCCCCGAAGCCCCAGTCACCTGCCCCTCCTCTACCTTCCTCTTCCGAATGTGCTCCATATCAATCTCCCTCTCCCTTGCCCTGGCAATCATGGAATCCAGGGTAGGGCAAGCTGAAAAACTAACATGCTCCCGAATGTCGGCTCGCAACATGTCATGGTAGCGGGTCCTCCTCATGTCCTCATCTCCCGCATACTAGGGCACCAGTAACGCCCTCTCCCGGAACTTGGCGGTGATCTCCGCCACAGTCTCCGTAGTCTGTCTCATGTCTAAGAACTGTTGGATAAGGTGTCTAAGTCCATAACTATTTCTGGTATGTACTTGACCCGACCCGGCATGGTCCATTTGGGTTGCATGGCACCATGCAATTGGATAAACTAAAATGAGAGAAATAACACTTATGGTTTATTAATATATTATAAGTTCTAATATATTAATAATATTATTTAATTAGTTTGATCAAGAATTAATTTAGAATTAATTAAGTGATCAAAAGATAAGTAATTAAATATATGGGTAGATTATGTAAATCTTCCATATATTATATAGTGGGCTAAGAGGCTCCATGGATTATCAAGTTGGGTTCCACCCATAGGATGCTCCATGGATGCTCCATGGAGTTAACCCATGGATCATGAAATGAAGAGTCATGTTACATTAGGGTTTACCTAATGCAACACACTATATAAACAAAGGTGTTCTCCCCAAAATCGGCGACACTAAGAAACAAGAGGGCTAGAGCCGATTTTGCAAGTGTAAGATTCTCTCAAAGTTTACTCCTTTGCATTTGGTGTTGTGTGAAGCATTTGAGGCATCACACTTGGGGTGCTAGGCTCACAAGGTTTCAAGGATCATAATCAACAACAAGGTAAGTTATTCTATCTTTCATTCAAGTTAAAAATGTTCCCCATGTATGCTAGATAGGAATATAACCTTGGAATTCAACTTTGCATGATTATTAGACAAACATAGATCCAAGGTTATTAGGGTTGCATGTACACTTAGGAAGTGTTAGAATGCTCAAAACCCATCAGTGGTATCAGAGCCAGGTTCGTTTGTTTTTTTTTTGTGTGCAAACAGCTTGAAAAAAAAATCGTTTTTCTGTTTTCTGCTCGTATGAAAGTTTGCACATTTGTTGCTGGAAATGGACTAGAAACATTACCCTAAACTGTTTTGATGTTTTAAAGCTTGTTTTAGATGGTGTAATGTTTATGCTAATCCATTTACAATGGCAATTATTAAAAATTACAAGTTTTTTTAAGTGTAATTTTTGATTCTTGAAAGTGTTCATATTCATGTTCTTGAACTTATGAAGATTAGATGATCATAGGAATTGTTTGTAACCTTCATGGTAGTTTAATTCATGATCATAATGTGTTTTAATGGAGTCCATAACTTGTCCTCAAGTTATGGAAAACCAAAAGTCTCACTTTTATCAAAGCCATTAAAAGAACACAAGAGTTATAAAAATGAAGAGTCTTCATTTTTATTACTCAATTAATTCATAAGTTATAAGAAATGAAAAGTTTTGGAAGTTTACAAAACTTGCCTTCAAGTTTTGGAACATGTAAAGTCTTGATTAAAACTTTAGTTCCAACCCTTAGAATTTTAAAAGTTAAAATTCAACCCTTATATTTTATAATATTATAAGTTACTAATATATATATGTATAACAACAAGTCGTCTTACCGCTAGTACGCCTCATTCACGAAGCCGGTCTATAAGGGGGGTATAAGGTTGTTGCCTATAAAATGGCAACTTAATGGGTGTCCACTCTCACCCACCGCTTCCTTGATCGGTGGAGGGTCGTTAGCCGAACGGGTAAGACAAGGACTTATAAATTCTCATTAAAAGTATGATGAATATTATAAAGTAACTAAATGCTTTTATTAAATTCCCAATCTTAGTTACTTTAGGAAAATGTGAATAAGGTGTTAATCCATGAAATTACACTTTACACTTTGTTTAAGTCGTTGGTGGAGCGTGTGTGGTTAACCGGCACACTAACTTGGACTTAACAAGGTAGGTAAAGGGTGACTTAAGGTTTACCATAGCATCGGTGGAGCGTGTGTGGTTTACCGGCACATCGATTGAGTGATAAACCTTGAGGGTACCAAGTGATTTGCATGGTTACTTCACACCTCGTTTTGTGATCCTCGGTATCCCAGTCACAAAACTTGGAGGGCACACTCGAGATCGAAACATGCCTTTGAAAAGTTCATTGAATCTCAAAAGAATCTAGGAATTTCTAAGAACCAATTAAAAACCTAATATTTATATTTCGTTTTTCATGGTGGAAATTGGTGAATCGTCATTCACCTACCTTTCAAATATGTTATAGCTTGGATTACGTCATACCTCTTCTAAGTTATAATATATTGTGATTGGATCCTAGCCTTAATATTACATTTGGGTGTTTTATTAAGGACTCTCTTAATATCTAAACTAATCTTGTTCTCTTCTTTCAGATGTCTTCAAACAATGCTGCTTCTGGCTCTAATCCTAATGGCTCCTTTACCCTTATGAACTTGTGTGGGAAAGTCACTTTTGATGGATCCAACTTCAATGAATGGATCAGAAACATCAGGATGATTACCCGCTACGAGGACAAAGAATATGTCCTTGACAAGGAGCTTAAGGAGATTGATGAGACCACTGCAACTCCCCAGGAGATCGCTGACTTCCGGGCACATGAAAGGGATGCTACAAAAGTGGCATGCATCATGTTGGCCACCATGACAGCGGAACTCCAAAAGTCCTATGAGGACTTCTACCCTTTTGAAATGCACCAAGATCTGATGGAAAGATACCATCAAAGTGCACGACAAGAGAGGTATGAAATCATATGCTCTATCATAACAACCATGATGAAGGACGGGGAATCCGTCACGAGCCACATGCAGAAAATGCAAAGGTATGTGGATCGGTTGCTGAAGCTTAATGTGAACTTCCCTGAGGAGCTTGCAATAGATATCATTTTGCACTCCTTACCATCGTGCTATGATCAATTCCGCATGACATATCACATGAATAAGGAAGAGGTCACACTCAACAAACTTCAGGGACTCCTCAAGACCGCAGAAACAGGTCTTAAGGGTAAGTCGGTTGTTAACACTCCTACTCCAAACTCCGCCCCGGTTTTGGCAATCGGGAAAGGTAGAGGGAAGAAGAGGAAGAGCTCTTCGAAGGGTACCAAGGCTAGGACCCTTGATGGCTCTTCTTCAAGTGGAACCAAGAAAGGTTTTGTCACTCCTTCTTCTGACCCTAAAGAGGCTGAATGCTTCTATTGCCATGAAAAGTCACATTGGAAGCGGAACTGCCCAAAGTACCAGCAAGATGTGAAGGATGGGAAAGTTAAACCCAACCATGCAGGTATTTACACTATCTGATCTAATAACTCACCCCATTCTAACTCTTGGGTCCTTGATACCGGTTGTGGTATTCATATCTGTTCTGATTTGCAGGGACTAAGAAGAAGTGAGAATGTGGAGCATGGAAGAATAAACTTAATCATGGGGAATAGGAAAGCTTTACCTGTTACCAAGATTGGAGTTTATACTTTATCGCTAAGTAGTGGGTTTAGTTTAGATTTGAATAAATGTTGTTATTCGCCAGAAATGGCAAGAAATATTATTTCCTTTCATGCATTGTATAAACATGGTTTCACCTTTTCATTTGATAATGAAGTTGGTTCGATTAATGCTTTCTTTAATAATGTTCTTTATTTTAAAGCATTACCTTGTGATGGTGTGTATGAAACTGTATCTGTGGTTGATAACTTAGGAAATAATGTATTGTGTATTGATTCTGTTAATGATAATAACTTGGATAAAGCATCATTATGGCATTGTCGTCTTGGACATATAAGCAAGAAACACATAGGCCAACTCCAAAAGGATGGAGTATTGGAGTCATTTGACCTAAAGTCAGATGATAGTTGCGAATCATGCTTACTTGGAAAAATGACAAAGTCACCCTTCACAGGTTCTTGTGAGAGGGGTGAAGGTTTGTTGGATCTTATACACACGGATGTGTGTGGGCCCTTCAAACATGCCACAAGGGATGCTAATCGTTATTATTTGACTTTTACTGATGATTACAGTAGATATGGATATGTCTACTTAATCAAGCATAAGTCAGAGACTTTTGAGAGGTTTAAAGAGTTTAAACAGGAAGTCGAGAATCAATTGGGCAGGAACATTAAGATGCTTCGATCCGATCGAGGTGGTGAGTATTTTAGTTCAGAGTTCCTCGACTATCTTAGGGAATGTGGGATTGTCTCACAATTGACACCTCCCAGGACACCGCAGTTGAATGGTGTAGCTGAGAGGCGTAATCGAACCTTGTTGGATATGGTTCGTTCCATGATGAGTCGAGCTTCGCTACCAATCTCATTTTGGGGGTATGCCTTAGAGACTGCCGCCCATATCCTTAATCGAGTTCCCACAAAGAAAGTTGCCAAAACTCCTCATGAGATGTGGACTGGCAAAGTACCCAAACTAGACCACATTAAGATTTGGGGTTGCGAGGCTTTCGTGAGACGCGAGACTCATGATAAGCTCGAACCTCGAAGTGAGAGGTGTATTTTCATCGGCTACCCACATAAATCCTTTGGTTACCTCTTCTACAGACCTAGTGAGAATGTGGTCTTTGTAGCTAGGAGGGCTTTCTTTCGAGAGAGAGAGAGAGAGAGAGTTCATAAGCCAAGGAGACAGTGGGAGGCAAGTTGACCTTGAAGAAATTCAAGAGTCAAGTGGTGAAGGAACTTCAAACCCTAGCACTCAACTTGAGGAGGAAACTCCTGTTGAGCCAATTGACAAGTCTGTACCTCTGAGGCGTTCCACAAGGGTTAGGAATGCACCTGAGCATTACTATGGATTCCATATTACTGCGGAAGGTGATACACTTATCAGTGATGAGACACTGATAGGTCTGGATGAACCTAACAGTTACGCGGAAGCCATGGCAGGCCCTGAGTCAGCCAAGTGGAAAGAGGCAATGGACAGCGAGATACAGTCCATGTATGACAATCAAGTTTGGAACTTGGTTGAGAATGTACCAGGTCGTAAGACTATAGGGTGCAAATGGATCTTCAAGAAGAAGACCGACATGGATGGTAATGTACACACTTATAAGGCACGACTGGTTGTAAAGGGTTTCTCACAAACTCCGGGAGTTGATTATGATGAGACCTTTTCTCCAGTGGCCAAGATTAAGTCTATTAGGGTTCTGTTAGCCATAGCTTCATTTCATGACTATGAAATATGGCAAATGGATGTCAAAACCGCTTTCCTTAATGGAAAGTTGGCTGAGGATGTTTACATGAGTCAGCCAGAGGGTTTTGTCAATACAGAGTACCCTAATAAAGTGTGTAAGCTTGAGAAATCCATTTATGGGTTAAAGCAAGCACCTCGCAGATGGAATCTTTGCTTTGATGAGAAAGTCAAAGAATTTGGCTTTTCTAGGAGTGAAGATGAATCTTGTGTATATGTCAAGGCTAGTGGGAGTATAGTTAGCTTTTTGGTATTGTATGTGGATGACATACTACTCATAGGAAATGACATCCCAACTCTGCAGGAAGTTAAGTCCTGGCTTGGGAAGTATTTCTCTATGAAGGACCTAGGAGAAGCTGCCTATATTCTAGGGATAAGGATCTTGAGAGACCGGAGTAAAAGACTAATTGGACTTAGTCAGAGTACCTACTTGGATAAGGTGCTGAAGAGATTCGGCATGCAGGAATCCAAGAAAGGAGAGTTACCCATCCAGAGTAACGCCAGATTGAGGAAGACACATAGCCCTAGTACTGAGGCTGAGATAGCAGAAATGAGTCGAATACCTTATGCTTCGGCTGTAGGATCGATCATGTATGCTATGACGTGTACTCGACCTGATGTAGCCTTTTCTTTGAGCATGGTTAGCAAGTATCAAGGGAACCCTGGCAAGGCACACTGGACTGCGGTAAAGAATATCCTCAAGTACCTACGGAGGACTAAGGACTAGGTCCTTACCCTCGGTGGGAGTGAAGACTTGAGAGTTGTAGGGTATAGTGATGCTAGCTTTCAGACTGATAGGGATAATTTCCGCTCTCAGTCAAGCTGGGTCTTTACGTTAAACGGAGGAGCAATTTCTTGGAAGAGTTCCAAGCAAGAGACAGTGGCTGATTCAACTTGCGAATCAGAGTATATAGCAGCTAGCGAGGCAGCAAAGGAGGCGATATGGCTGAAGAACTTCATTGGAGACCTTGGAGTTGTACCAGCTATTAAAGAGCCAATGGAAATTTTCTGTGATAGTGAAAGTGCAGTTGCCTTAGCCAAGGAACCAAGGGATCACGGGAGATCCAGACACATCGACAAAAAATACCATTTCATCAGACATCGAATAGAAGAAGGACTCCTCGTGGCAAAGAGGGTATCATCGGATGAGAATCCAGCAGATCCCCTCACGAAGGGACTGACTCGGGTTAAGCATCTCCAGCATGCTCGGAGCATAGGGATGAAGGATGATATTAGATTTAGTAGTTAGATAACCTTGAAATTTGTAAAGTGTAATTGACATTAGATGATGAATAAAAGGTGTTTTATTTATGAGTAAAGTGTTGCTATCTCTTGTCGATCGTTTACTATATTTCTTTTGCATGTTTTGACTTCCAGAATAATTATGTTTGGTATATCATATTATTCGAACCTCCACAGTCGGTCATATGTCGGAAGTAGGTATGAATCAAGACTGTCATGATTGGTTGCAGAGGTCTAAGTTGTTGGACATGGCTACAACACTCATGAGTGCTCATAAATTCTGAGCATTGGACTCAACCCACGCTCACTGGAATCACTTCATGGAATTTATCTCGAGTGATCGTGAGACGGTAATATCATATAAGTCTTCAAACCTAGATATATGATTTGTTACGAAAACTGTGGAGGTAATATGCATTGATTGTACGAAAACGCATTGGTAACTCGATGTTATAAAACGTGCTCTTGTGTATAATTCAATGAGTAGTAGAACAAACATATGAGTCGAAGTTTATCTGTTCCTTCTTGGATTAGAAGCTGATATCTGGGCCCCTCGATGATTTTGTTTTGACCTATGTACCCGGCCCGGTCAGAACTAAGTTGATGTGTTCAATTAAGTTCTTTGTCAAACAAATCGGAATGGGGAAACAAACTGCTGGACAATAAGTAAGACATTGTTCCATGTATTTGTCCGGCTGATATCTAGAACAGAGGATTATATTATCACTTATCTTAAATGGCGTATCGTCATCTTCTCAGTTCCGAGAGACCTTGAAAGAGCTACGATTGCCGATCGGTTCCTGAAGTATTGCAGTTATAGTTATTAGACTTATCCAAGTGGGAGACTGTTGGATAAGGTGTCTAAGTCCATAACTATTTCTGGTATGTACTTGACCCGACCCGACATGGTCCATTTGGGTTGCATGGCACCATGCAATTGGATAAACTAAAATGAGAGAAATAACACTTATGGTTTATTAATATATTATAATTCTAATATATTAATAATATTATTTAATTAGTTTGATCAAGAATTAATTTAGAATTAATTAAGTGATCAAAAGATAAGTAATTAAATATATGGGTAGATTATGTAAATCTTCCATATATTATATAGTGGGCTAAGAGGCTCCATGGATTATCAAGTTGGGTTCCACCCATAGGATGCTCCATGGATGCTCCATGGAGTTAACCCATGGATCATGAAATGAAGAGTCATGTTACATTAGGGTTTACCTAATGCAACACACTATACAAACAAAGGTGTTCTCCCCAAAATCGACGACACTAAGAAACAAGAGGGCTAGAGCCGATTTTGCAAGTGTAAGATTCTCTCAAAGTTTACTCCTTTGCATTTGGTGTTGTGTGAAGCATTTGAGGCATCACACTTGGGGTGCTAGGCTCACAAGGTTTCAAGGATCATAATCAACAACAAGGTAAGTTATTCTATCTTTCATTCAAGTTAAAAATGTTCCCCATGTATGCTAGATAGGAATATAACCTTGGAATTCAACTTTGCATGATTATTAGACAAACATAGATCCAAGGTTATTAGGGTTGCATGTACACTTAGGAAGTGTTAGAATGCTCAAAACCCATCAAGAACTCCCTAGCCAACTGCTGGAGCTCCACTGCAGGTGCAAACTCCGCCCTGAACCGGGTCACAAAGTTCGGCCACGTCATAGCCTCAACATCCGAGGCTCCCAGAGAGTCACCAACCGACTCCCACCAATCTCTGGCCCTGTCTCTCAAGCACCCTGCTGCATATCTCACCTTCGACCCCTCGGGGCAGAAGCTGGTCAACTGTGCAGACTCAATGTCTACAATCCATCGCCTGGCTGCAATGGGGTCCTTCGCCCCATGGAAATCCGGCGCACCGCTGCCCCTGAAGTCCTTAAAGGACAGTGTGCGTGATCCTGACTGGCCGGTCGTCATGTCGCTCCTGAACGCCCGGAGGCGATCCTCCATCAGCTCGACAATCCCTTCCTTGATTGACCCAAAGATGACCGGGGTCACATCAAGGATGCCTCTAGTGATCTAGGACGTGATGAACTTGCGTAGCCTCTCATCCACCAGTTCGGAACCTGAACCCGAACCCGATCCCTCTCCTGAGCTGCCAACTGCTGGTCTCAGACGTAGTACCACCATTCTGCAATACATAATGACAACCGTCAGTGATACTGATACATCTAGAGGGATCACATCTATCACAAGTTCCCTGGTCTTGCCTCAACCTTCCTCGATTCAAGTACGGATCCTCTGCTTTCAGTAGTACGGGCCCATACTACCTTCCACATCTATCCGTACTTTCCTCAAGAACCGCCTCGACTCCACCAAGTCCCTTCTACTACTACTGTTCTCTGCCACTCTCATCCTAGGCTTGCCCTAGGGTACCTCTAACTCCACCCTAATCAGTCCTCAGCTGCTGAAGGCCTCTTGGTAATGCCAACTAGCCATTACCTGAATACAATCACATGCAACGAGGCCCGGATAATCCTTCGAGTAAGGGACTCATCCCTACAACGGTTAGGACTCAAACAAGAGCTGCGAAATAGGGTCAAATCCATTCCTCTAAGATTATTTAACCCTGATCACATGTGACTTTAATGTATTCACCTAATAGCTAACTCCCATCACTCAAAGTCCCACAAAGCACAAAGCAAGCAGCATTCAGACAAAAGGGGACGATCTCAAGCAATCCTATCCTCATAATAGGAAACTGTACTAGTATACAATGCTAAGCTCATACTATCAGGCATAACCTAAACAGGCTATCCTACTACTGTCTACTCCATACTAGCATGCAATTCTCATAAGCTGAAACACATAAAGAAGGCACATAAGGCATCATTCCTAGATCCTTAGTCTTATTCTAGCATGCTGTTCTACTGAAACTGGTAAACATAACATAGACTTGTATGGGTACTTTGGGGAATACTTACTTGAGTTCGGCCGGTTGCGCACATCACACACTTTGTTCATTCTCCAATCTCTTTTAACTTATTTTTTAGAAAACCATTTTCTTGTAAAAATCTTTTAATCCCTCGATTTGAGTCCAGAAACCCCCGAGGGTGTGTCCGAATCCCTCAAACCAGGGCTCTGATAGCAACTTGTACCATCCCAAATTTCGAGTCCAAAAATTTCATTTTTAATTAATTGATTATAGAAACATTCAAAAGAAAACTACGTAAAAATATATCATTTTGTAAATCGATATATCATGTCTGAAAACCCAAATCACAAAGTAGTAACATGTCAGAGTACAATCCCATAATATCTCAAGTGCGGAAACCCATGCGTGTGTGTATGATGTGCCGCTACCGCGCCAGCTCCTTCCCCTTCGCTGAAGAGGTACCTGAAGCCAAAACTGTAAACTGTAAGCATGAAGCTTAGTGAGTTCCACCATCGTACCACATACCATACAATCATATAGCATACATACTGTCGGACAATTCTGGGGTGCCCGACTTACCCGGTACCGCCATTCTGGGGTGCCGACCTACCCGGTACGGCCATTCTGGGGTGCCGACCTACCCATGTCAAGCCATTTTGGGGTGCTGACCTACCCGTCGGTCCTAATAACCGACCCTCGGGGACTATTCCACCCCTTACTGCTACTATCACATATATCATAACATAAACATACTATCATACATATCTAGGGTGTCCGAACTACCCTTCGGTCCTAACAACCGAACTCTACTACTATCACATATAACATATCATGCCAGCATACAACATATCAGGTAGTAGCAAACCTAGATGATATCACAAAGACGATCATCTAACATACAACTCCTACAGGTGGGCCGACATTATGGCCGTAAACTCACCGCTAATGGAAGGTAACTCACCTCGTACGAGTGGCTGCTGATAATCTGTGCGGAAAATCTTTGTCTGCTGCTGCTCCGGAAATCCTCCGGCTATAATCCCCACAAAACACTCTGTCAGAATCTGATATCTACTCTTAGGGTAAAATGACTATTCTACCCCTGACCAAGTCAAAGTCAAAGTCAAAGTCAAAGTCAACTTCCAGTTGACCTGACTCGCCGAGTTGGGCCGCCAACTCGTCGAGTCCCTAACCTTTTAACTGTCCTCATCCACGTCTCTACTCGTCGAGTTTAGAAATGACTCGACGAGTTCTCCTTCTATACGAGCATCGAATGAACCTTCATCCGACTCTTCGAGTTGTATGAACAACTCGTCGAGTTCATCCTCATCCTAAGAACCAGTCCTGTCCTCGACTCGCCGAGTTGTATGAATAACTCGTCGAGTTCATCTTCAAGAGTTGGGAGATTGCCTTGGACTCGCCGAGTCTGTTCATGCACTCGCCGAGTCCTATGAACTTCAGGACTATGGCTTAGCCCAAAATGTTGGGTCACTCCCCTGGACCTTCTAAAACCTTTCCAGCACTCTACTGGGTCTCTTTGACCCATAATAGAAAAGGGGAGTCTAACCTTGGACTCGCCGAGTCGATACTATCCAAGGCTATTTCTTCGATTTCTGGCATACAACTCTTGTCAAAAGATAGATCTAGGTCCCTAAACTCGATCTAGCACGTAAAGTTACGAACTTTACGTGCATGCATGGGACTTTGAGCCTAAAAGGCTCTAAAAGAGACTCTTAAGTTGCATGGGGGCTTCCATGGGTGCAAAAGCAGCCCTTTTCTGCCTTATAACTCCTTCATGGACCTAGATCTGAAGCCTCAACCCCCAACCATGCTTGCAATCATGGTTGGTCACCAAGAATGGCTTATAAAAGCCCTAAATCTCCCCAAAAAGGGATCTAGCAAATGAACAAGCAAGGTACCGACTTTATACCTTCTGGGAACTGCAAATGATGCACAAACTTGAACTCCCTTGGTCTTCTCTTGATCTCTCTAGGCCCTTCCTTCTTCCTTGTGATCAAAATACCAAAAATCACCACAAATGCCTTTAGATCTTCACACACACAGTTAGGGTTTGCTATGGGGGGTTTCTGGAAGCAATAGGGACGAAGGGTGGCTGAATGAGATGCTTAAATAGGGTGCAAACCCTTAGATTAGGGTTTTGTCCAGTCAGAGTCTACTCATCGAGTCTGGAGGCTGACTCGATGAGTCCGTCATTTAAATCCCGTATCCAATCCGCTTCTACTCGACGAGTTGGGCCTTCAACTCGCCGAGTCCCAGGCCAAAAATGCACAATACTTAAATAAAATACGTACTAGGAACCAGGTGCTACATAACCACTTGATATACCACTAAAACTTTTTTTTTATTAAAAATATTGCATAGGTAATTCTTATAATAACTAAAAATTTATAGTCAGTTACCTCCTTGATTCTTACTCCCCAATCAAATTGTAGTGTTCGTTTAAATATGTCTCATAGTCTCTGCTAATGTTCAACATTAATTAAATTCCTTAGACTCCAGGTTTTACTTTAATAAGTCAAATGTAGTCATTAATCTTTATTTTCTAAGATAATGCTTTTGAATTTTATTTTATTTTCTATCCTGATTTTTGTTTCGTATCTTGATTGTGTTGTATTACCTTTTGTGTTGTGAGAGAATTTTTTTTACCATACGTAAATAATTAATTTTTAGCAAAAATAAATTACACAAAAGTTATCATAAAAGCTCCAAAAAAACATACCTTACATAGGTCGAGTACAGCTGAAACATGATGGATTTTCAGACTTCTCTAAGCTCTGAAAACAGAATAAACTGTTAAGTTATGCAGCACAATTTCTTAATCATAATTTACAGGAAATATGTGTAACCTTAACGACACTTAGCTCATCAATTTGTGTCCCCAGCCTCTATAATTCCTCTTTTTTTGTTATACTAAGATTCATTCCATTATGTTCAAAGTCTCTAATCTGTCACTGAACAGTAAGTATCTACACCCAGAACTTGTATAGTTTATGACCTTTAGAGTTTAGCCATGTCATTTATTAAGCTTCTTGCAAATTAAAGGGGTTCCAATTCATACCCTATGGCTGAAGAGATTAGTATTAAAGTATGTTAGAAACTAGAAAGAAGACATCTCAATTTTTTGTGTAAGTTGACCAGGCTTCAAACTTGTAGATGTTGCAACTAGCTATAGTCTATGTCTCGTTTTATTTTCCAACATTCATGAATTTGTTAGTTTCTTGGCTTCCTCCTGTGTTTATGTGATTCCATTAACTAAATCCACTCAAGTATTATTCCTATTTCTAGGTACCTAAATAGTTCCTTAAGCTATTAGACTTATTATGTATCCAATTAAGAATGTGATCTATTTAGGTCACATAAAAAAGCTCAAACTGTTATGATTTGGGTAACCAAAATTTCCCAATTTTGGTGTAAATGATAATCATACTCTCTTGCAAAATATCATTTTAATTGGATACATTACGTGTGTATTTAGTTCTAATCTTTGTAAACTAAAATGTTTCTGGAAATCTGTTTTGGTGGTTGTTGTTGTGCTAACTGTGATTGTTATATTGTTTCTGTCAACTAATGCTTTTGTAGATTATGCTATTAATATGTCATTATTCTGAAAACTCTTGTTTCCTCTCTGTTTACTGTTTAGAGCAACATAACTTGAAATTATCCAGAATGATGCCCTTTGCTCAACTTTAGATTAACTTATTGTTTAATTTAACAACCCTACCTAAGTTTTTTATACCACTATCATTATACATTTATGTTATTTTTAGATTTTTTTTCTTTTACCATAGCATATGGAAAAGTCTTAGGTGAATATAGTTCATAGGACAAAGGACCCAATATATGAGTTGGGTGTGAATGAATTCCTTAATTTTGTATATCGTGATAGATAAGTGTTGTCAAAAGTGTCATGTACTTGCAAAATAAGTAATAGTTTTCCACATCATAACCGAACAACTTTATTTGATGCAAATGGGAATTGTTGTTAGTTATGTTAGGTGGATATATCATGGTGAGTCATATGATGATATTATTTATGTTCCCATCTAATCTGTGTTCTATTTTTCAATTGCTTTTTTGTTTTTCCTGTAATAATTTTTTTTTACCATCATTATGATTATCAAACTTAGTCCTATATGGTTACTTTTCGACCCTTAGTCTCGTTCCATGCCATCAGAACTTGCTTTACTATATAACTTGTTTCTTTTCATTGGAGCAATCATGGATAGATCTTGGATGTATTTTGCACCAAGATGTAGTGAATCTTTTATAAATGGGGTTCAAATGTTCTTGAATTTTGCATTTGAAAGATCAAATGTTAACGGAAAGATATGTGCCCTTGTGCATGGCTACAAATTAACCCATTAAGTCCTCTATGCATGGCTACCATTCCTAAATCCGTGTAAATGACCATCTTACCCTTACGTTTAGAACTAAACAGATGGTTAACAAAAAAGTGATCCTTTCTTTAAGAACTGTTAGAAATCATTGTTTAAATTCTATAAAAATTAATACAAATGTAATTTATACTACTCACAATATGATTATTGATAAGTAACTTATTGTTTGTAATAAGTAAAAAAGGGAAAATTTGTTACATATGTCCAGGTTAAGTAAAAATGAAACACATACTTAGGCAAGCAAACATATTTACTAACTAAAATCTTCTTAAAATGTTGAATACAAAATATATGATGCCTCAACATTCGTTTAATCTTTCTCTGGTATACTTAATTTAGTTTTATTTTTCTATCTTATCACCCTATTGCTTGAAACATGTGTCTATTTACTAATTACTTGATAAAAACATTGCTAATTTTGGTGAACTTTACTAATTTTTTATTTGGTGTTCAAAAGAAGGTAAGAGGTTATACTCAAAAGACCACGATATGGAACATGAGTAGCTCCCAAAAGATAGCAGTGACATTTAATAGGTTCGGGAAACCGGTAGGAGATGAAGGAAATGAACTCGTACAATACATTGGGACACTTGTGAGGATGGCTAATCATGTTGGAATAGATTTTGATGAATGGAGGAAAATACCTATACAGAAGAAAGAAGATATGTATTCTATGGTTAAGGTGCGTATCTATTAACCAAAATTATAGTGTATTTATATTTACAAGTAAACTTTATTTGTAGTCCAAGTTTGTTATTCATCCGGTTGAAACAAGTGAAATCAAGAAATGGATCCTTTTTAGAATAGGGAAAAAATGGAGGACTTGGAAAGGTTCACTAAAAGCATGTGCATATGATTCAAGTCTTACAATCGATCAAATTGTGGCACAACAAACTGAGAAAAACAACAGAGTGAACCCAACTCAGTTTAAAAAACTTGTTACTCATTGGTTTACTCCAGAATATCAGGTAATATATTTTGTTTCTTACATAAACTAAGGAATTTATCCTATTACAACATTATACTTTAGGAATAAATATTTTTTTCAAAGTATAAAATTCTAATAAGGAAAAAATAGAAAGTACATTACTATTGTGGGTAAAAGATAAAGTAAATTTATGGAAAATGATATAAAAGTCGGTTACCCTTAATAACCTATCATGTTTTTTATTCATTGAATCACTACTTTTACCTTTTAGTTAAAATAATTTTTGACTACCAAAACAGAATATTTTGCCTGCTTTCGATTGTTACATATTGTATTATCAATAAAGAAGTGCATGTAAATTGCTATTATACATAAATAAATGAAATTCGTTGCTATTGTGGACTAATTATGGATCTCAAATGTTTGTTTCCACCATCTTGCTTATGTACAACATAATTATGTAGAGCATGTGTGATTTGAGGAGAAAGATTCGCGCAAAGATGGAAGAACCCCATGTTTCTGGGACAAAATCATTTGCTTGACTTGCTCATGAAGAGGTATTACTATATTTTATTATTTTGACTTATATTATTTTCTTATATTTGTATTCTTTCTTTACATCTTGTTATAGGCATTGAATAATGGTGTATACCCAACACGAGGACAAATATATGTAAAAAGCCGCACTCGTAAAAATGGAACTATCGTGAATGAAAAAGCCGCTCAAGTTATGGTAATGATTTCCCTGTACATTATATATATACAAGTTTTTAATCATTTCAAGTCAATACTTCTTTTTTTTTTCATTTTAATCCATGTTATTTGTCCCACTTTCAAAGTATTAGAAAATATACTTTGAAAGTAGGTTGCTATACTTTCATAGTATAGCAACCTACTTTCAAAGTATGTTGCTATAAATTTGAAAGTGGGACAAAAACAGTGGGTGAGAAATACTTGTCATATTTTTTGTATGTTGCTATTTTGTATAATTCCCTACAATCCATTGCAAGCGACTCCTCAAACACCCAGGGATCAAGTGACCTAGGGTATGTAGATGATTTTTCAAATGATGACTACTCTAAAGTTAAAGATCCTGAAAAAAGAGGGTATATCAGATGTGTTGGAAGGATGTCTATAGTAAAAGAGAAGGTTGTTTCTTGTTCTACTGATCTGAGTGTCGAACAACTAAAAACTATGGTGACGGTTATGGCGAATATCATCCAAGAACATATCCCAAATGCAAAATTGTCTGGAATTCTTAGCAATATGAACATACAGGTACATATATCATCTCTAATTGCATTGTTCCTTTTCAATTACCCTATGAACAAAAAAACATTCATTAAAATTAGTCCATTATCATATTTCCAATTGGACTCAAGAATTACCACTTTTGTCCTTCTGAATAATCTTCTTGGTGCACATATGCATCTTCTAAAATGCATTCTTTTGGTTCATTTGTACAAGACTAGTAAAAGGTATCGAGAGTGGGAGACTAATGGTATATGTTTTCATTAATTTGTTTCAGATGCCAGGAAACACTTCTACAGTTCTACATAACTCTAATTCAGTCAACCAGAGAGCATCTTCTGAAAGTCATCATAACGATGGTAATAATTTTTATGAGATTTCATCTTTCCTTTGTTATTATAGATATAGTTTATTTGTGTTGAGTTTTATATTATTTATTTTCTAAACTAAGCCTGATTTCACTTGATTTTGGGTTGTATTTGTTTGTTTTTTAACAGGGAATTGCTTGCACTGATTCTAGAGTATGAGATAACACGATTTATTCAACCTAGCATATCTTTGTTTTTTATTTTATTTTTATATGCATGTTTTAAATTTTCTTCATTACTTTATGTTTAACATGTAATTAGACGTATTTGATATTTACTTAGATATTTGATTCAAAAAGTTTAAAAAATATCGATGAAAAACAATGAAATTTTGATTAATTTCAATGTGCTACAATTTATTTATTTATTTTATTTTATAGAAAAAATTGTATTGTGGCAAATAAAATTGTCACTAAAATCTTAAAATGTGTCACTAAAAGTAGCCTGGATTTTTTAAATCACATGAGCTTTTAGTGGCACTAAATATATGCCTTAAAAACTTTTCTTCTACTGTGACACATAAAAAGATGCCACTATTTTTTATTGTTGTAAATAAAAATGTGCCACTAAAATCTTAAAATGTTTAACCAAAAATAGCATAAATTCTTGAATCAAATTAGATTCAGTGGCATAAAATATGTGCCACAAAATAAATTTATTCTACTGTGACAAATAAAAAAATGTCACTGAAAACCTAAAAACTGCAGCAACAAAAGCAAAAAGTGTCACTAAAAGGTTTTAGTGGGAGCGTTTCTAGTGACATTTATTATATATGCCGCTGATTCTTTGAGAAGCCTTTAGTGGCATTTTTTTGGGCTTTTAGTGGCACTTTTTGTGTGCCACTAAATGACATATATTTTGTAGTGGACCCACGAATTCTGCGAAGGGAGACTCGCCTCGAATGTAGAAGCTTCCTGAAAGAATTCCCTAGTTGTTTCCCTAGCGATACCTCCGAACTATCAGATCAAGAATAACACCCAATTAGCAATTGGGTTCCAATCCAAGGCCTACTAACCATACTTGGGGGTAAAATGTCCATTTTACCCCTGACCCAAATAAGAACCAAAACTGAGGCCCGACCTCAATAACCAAGAAGGCCCAAAACCAAAAGATCCACAAAGGCCCACTAATGGCCCAATTTTCCAAATTGGACCCAATCCCATATGGGCTTTATCCTAAGCCCATACTTCCCTTAATTACAATTCAGAATACCTCCATTACCCCTTGGGACAAACTTACTCAAAGTCATAACTCAAAAGTCAAAGTCAACGGTGCAAGTTGACCCAACTCGCCGAGTTTCTTCATTAATCAGCAAAGATCGGGCAAAACCCTATCTACTCGCCGATTTCACCCATAAACTCGCCGAGTTTTCCAGAAATCCAACATCTTAATACATTAATCCAACCTATTCGAAACCAGGGGCTTCACAACTCAGATCTTAACTGAAATGGCCTCAAGAAGGGTAAAGTTTCCAACTTTACCCCTAAGAACAACCAAAATGGGTTCAAAACCGAAACCCTAAACTTAAAAGGGTAAGGACTTAATCATTAAGCACTTATTTAACAAGGACACAACTCCAAAATACAGATCTGACCACATAAGGCTAAATAGCCATGTAAAGTTTCCAACTTTACAGTTATCCATGTTGGATTAGGTGTCTAAGTTCATAACTATTCATGGAATGTACTTGACCCGGTTGGCATGGTCGATTTGGGTTGCATGGCATTGCAACACTTGGATAGACTAAATGAGAGAAAGGACACTTAAGGATTATTAATATATTATAAGTTCTAATATATTAATAATATTATTTAATTAGTATTGATCAAAGAATTAATTTGAAATTAATTAAGTGATCAAAATGAGACTAATTAAATATATGGGGTTGATTGTGTAAATCATCAATTCTTGTATAGTGGGCTAATGATCCATGATTTGTATGGATTGGGTTAAAACCGATTAGGTGCTCCATGGATGATCCATGTAGGTTACAAACCCATGGATCATGGAATATGGAAAGCAATGACAATTAGGGTTTACATGGTGTAACCCTACTTGTGCCACAACTATATAAAGAACCTTATGCAAGCAAAATCGGCACTATGACTACTACTTGTACAAGTGAGAGGGCAATCCGATTTTGAGGCTTAGTGAACTTCTCTCAAGGTTATTCCAAGTGTTGTAGTGTTGTGTGAGACATGTGAGGCATCACACTTGAGGTAGGCTCACAAGGTTCTCAAGGAATCAAAACTACAAAAGGTATGTTCTTCTTCTAGCATTTATGTTTAAAAGTTCCCCATGCTATGCTAGATAGGTTAAGAACCTTAGAAAATCAATTTTGCATGTATCTTAGTAAAACATAGATCCAAGGTTTGTAGGGTTGCATGTACACCTTAGGAGTGTTAGAATGCTCAAAACCCAACAATGGTATCAGAGCCTAGGCTTGTTTGTTTGATACTTGATGCAAAATTGTGAAAAAACTTAGTTTTTTTGCACTCTGCAGCATGAACTTTGACAACCCAAAAATTTTTAAAATTTTGCCTGGTAAAGCTCAGCCAGTCAACTCAGCTGAGTGTCAAACTCATGTCTGCTATCATTTAGCCTTGTTTAGATTCCATTTAAAGGTCCAAAGGTTAGTACATTCAAGCATTGAACATAGAAAAGGACCGCGTGCGCTTTTAGCATCAAAACCGGGCTTTTCAGTCCAACACAAGGAGTGTACGGCCGCACACATGGGTGTGCGGCCGCACACTCCTCTCTTGGCAGCACACTCACGAGTATAAGTGTAGAACTCAGCCTCCTTTAATCACTTTTCACCCTCCAAGGCTTAGAACTCGATTTCTCTCTCAACTATCATCCGATTTTCAGCCTAGATCTTCAAGAATGTAAGTGTTCTTCACTTAAATTGTTGTTAATCCTTCCAAACTAGTAACACTCTTTGATTTCATCCATTTGAAATCGTGATTTGGCTAGATCTTCAAATCTTCATCCATTTCACCAAGAACACCAAGAACACACACTTGTTCTTGGCGATTTTGGACCTTCTCGAGCTTCCGGATCGTAAGTATTCTTTCGTTAAGCTTAGAACTTAATGAGAGCACTTGTTTAAAGCCTTGAAAATGCCCAGAACTCAAGAGCATGTGGTGTGTGCGGCCGCACACACAGTGGTGGCCGTACACCCCTCAAAAACCCCTCAAATCACCCTTTAAACACACCTAAAGGCTTCCATATTGTAAGGACCATTCCCAAAGCTTGTTACTACTAGTTATGAGCCTTAGAAAACGTCCAAAACATGTTCATCAAGGAGTGTGCGGCCGCACACACTCATGTGACCGCACACCCCTTTGTTTGGTGCTTTAGGGCTTCCAAAATGCCTTTGTAGCTTCAACACTTGATGAACATCAGCCCTACAAGCCTCCCCACCATTTGGAAAACGTTTTGAGCACACTTTACCATGAGTGTGCGGCCGCACACTCTTCTGGCCGCACACCCATCAAAATGGCCGTATACTCCCTTAGTTTGAATCACATGTGATTCCAACACTTGGTCAAAGTATTTCCTAGTCCCGGAAGGTGTTTCCTTGCATTTGGTTGCTTATAAACACTATATTGATGTCAATATATGCCGATATATGTCATTTAGGACTTATTGTGTCTTGGGACTTCATTCGTGGAACTTCTCATCCTTACACGCATACCCATTTGAATCACCCACATCAGGTGAGTTCATACCCCGTAATGAATCTTTTAACTGTTTTAGGGGGGGGGGGGGAATACAAGTTGAACACAATGATAATTGTGTAAATGTTTGTTATAAACATCTTTCAAAATGTTACTTATGTCATTTATAAGTTGTCAAAACATTTCAAAAACTATTTTAAAGTTATGTTACTTTATAGTTATACAAAACTCCGTTTTTAAAGTACAAACATAACTTGGTAGATAAACGAGTCTTTTTAGTAACAGTCCAAATAGAACATTAGTAAGCAATAATAGGTATAGTTTAGGAGAATACTTTTCATTACTTCTAGTACAATGAAGTACAGAAACAAACAATAGATACTATGATGAGAAACAAACAATAGATACTATGATGAGAAACAAACAATACAGGCTAGACAGAGAAAGAACACACAATACAGCTAGCACATACATATACATATATATATACATTACATTCAGTTATGTGAGCCACTTAACGGGGGCATGGCACTACCTGTCATGACCCGTTTTGTATCCAGAATCTCCTTAAATGGGGAGCGTATGAGTTTGTGTATAGATCTATACTGGATTGACTATCCTACACCTCGCTGCTCGCTACAGTGGGACTTGCAAGTCTACGGGTGCCAACGTCATTTCTTACGACGTCTTACATCGTCGTTTTTCTATAGAGTCGGTAGCAGGATACAGGCCGATCACATGGTACTTTAAATAACAACAGGTTTAAAGTAATTAGTACAGCGGTAGTTACTTAATACAACACTACAGTACTATTTCATTTTTCCCATTTCTTTCATAAAGTGACAGTACCACTTGAAAGTCAAACTCAAACTATTTTCGCGTCAAGATAGTTATAAACTAGGGAAAATATACATTTTTACAATCGACAAGCGGAACAGTCGAGTCTAATACGTAACAGAAGATGCCTTGGTAGAAGGCTACGTTTAAAAGAAAGGACCATAATGCTAGTCTTATGATTCCTTAATGTATACATCACAAGATATATATATATACCAATAGAGTCCGACAGGTAATAGGATGTGTGCTCTCCGTTTCATTTCCTGTTCCTTGTTTGGTTGTGGGCTTGGAACGAATTCACCCAATCTATTTTCTACCCGATTCTATATATATGTATGCTTAGTATACATTAAGTCATCATAAGGATACCAGGTATGGGTCAGGTTAGGACACAGAGTCAAAGCACAGTTTTTCTAGTACAAAACATACTTTCCAAAATTAGTACTCTTGGTATACAAAACTAGAAACTTCCCAATAAAGGGTTTAATCCATTTTATTAAACCAGTACAATTTAAAGGACCTTAGGTGAGTAACTCTATAATACCTTAGTTTATACATCATGTTTATATATAAAACTAATACCCAATAGGTAGTTGGATGTGTGCTTTCCGCCTTACTTCCTATTCCTTGTTTGGTTGTGGGCTTAGGGCAGATTCACTCAATTAACTTTCTATCCGATATTAGATTATATATATCAGTATAAACTAAGCTATTATAACAGTAGTCATTGTGGTCACCATTTTATTATAAGAAATAAGGGTTTTCTTAAAGAACTTTTCATTAGATATAAAGGAACCATTAAAATTAACTCCATGAGTAACAAGTGAATACACCTGGGTTATATATGACAATGATCTAACAACTAATGGGATGTGTGCTATCCGCCTAAATTTCTGTTCCTTGTTTGGTTGTGAGCTTAGGGCAGATGCGCACAATCGATTGTTTGTTTACTCTGAGTCTTATATAACTTATACCCACTTAGTACCCATAGAAGGGGTTGTAGTGTCATTTTACTTAAACTTCCATCAAAGTAGGAAATATAGGATTTTCTAGAGGAACAGGCGAGCTTTTCAAAACAGAACTTACAACTTACGATATTTTACAACTACATGTTACATCTACATTTTTAACAACACTTTACAACTTACTTACATCACTAAAATCTTATGAACTCACCAGCTTAATTGCTGATCAACTCTTTCAAATAACTTGTATTCTCAGGAGACTATTAGACAGGTGCTCATGCTGGGAATTCAGAAGATGGAGCATTATAGCTTCAAGTCTTGTTTTGTTATTTGTTTATGAATTCTATGTTTTGTGAACACACACATTGTAAACACTTTCTTTCGAAATGAAATGGTTGTTCATTACTTGCTTACCATATACATATCTCGTGATACTAAACATGACGTCCTCCACCCCCGAACGATTCCGCCGTTCCGGTTTTGGGGTGCGACAGATTGGTATTAGAGTATTGTTTATAGTGAACTAAGTATATCAACCGATAAAAGATATACAACTATAAATACAATGGGGCTTAAGTGCTCTGGATAATGATATATTTTTAGAGTATAACTACAAGTTATAAAAATATACCTACTTGCTTATTCATGTACATAATAGAACTAGTGTCACGAGGAGAACATAACTAAAAGTATTTAAAGGTTGGGCACTGTCGTCAACCTGAACAGTTATGTAATCATAGCTAGGATCAATATAGCCTGATCAACTATATTCATTCGAGATGTGACCGACATGTGTTTGGGAATGATGTGGTGTTGCAACAGTGTTAAAACTTACCTGAGCACCAGAACAAGTACATTACGTTAGAATACTATAGGAGTATTTTAGTTCATATAAATAACTTATGTGACAACTTAAAGACCCTTACGGATAGGTCTATAATCTTGCAAGGTATATTCCTAAAGTTTTATATATAATCAAGATCTTATAGACTTAGAATATGTGGTCTACGCTTCGCTATCCATTCCTCTTAAGGGTGTAGTGTTGGAGTAGGATCACTTATTCGAAGGTCTATTTAATCTTCAATTATATACAAACTTGTGTACCTTGTATAATTATAGGAGGACCCCGTAAGGATCACCCCATAAAGTTACCTTAAAGCTCATAGATTCTTTAGTCACTTTCATTCTCGCACGACAAGCCCAGATAGATGTAACCACTTCCTCATAGTATACAACAGAAGAGTCCAGGAGGAACAAGAACAAGTTCACGAGAAGTTTTCAAAGAGGGATCAGCCGAAGTAACCAAAACGTCTTACACGTCACACTAATAAATAAAAATCTGGTTAATTAAATGAGCGAGTGGAAACACTGCTCACATTTTATGTTGAGATTATTTTCTTACATGCAGCTGGTAACAGTTATTCAGGAAACAGATATTCATTCGAGGATAGTTATTTCAAATTCATAGAGTTTAATAGGTATAGACTCTTTTATGAATTGTTTCTAGAACCCTGTGGAAGTCAGGACCCGATACATCCAGAACTAGGGTAACCTTGCCTTTTCATCTTTCGGCTTGTGTCCATTGCTTTAGACTTATTCCGTCTCATCTTTGTATTCTTTTAGCAAAGATGCCTCCTCGCAGATCTAACAGACGCACTACTCCGATAACTCCAATACCGCCTCCTACACAAATCGATATGGCAGCTATAAACGCTGCAGTGGCTGCGGCTGTGGCAACAGCCATGGATCAATATCACTCCATCAGTACCAGCGGAGGTGAAACGCCTACTGATTCTACTCAGGGTGAGGTCCTCGGGCGCACGAGAGAGTTCTCCTACAAGGACTTCACCAAATGCCAGCCATTGTCCTTTAATGGGACTGAAGGAGTCATCGCCCTCATGCAATGGTTCGAGAAAACAGAGTCGATCTTCGAAATCTGTTTATGCCCAGAAGGAAGCAAGGTGAAGTTTGCTGCCTGCACCTTCTCTGGCAAGGCCCTAACATGGTGGAACAGACACGTTAAATCACTGACTCTATCAGTGGCTAACTCAATAGGTTGGGAAAACCTAAAAGAGTTAATGCGGGAGGAATACTGCCCGTTAGGCGAGATTCAAAAACTGGAACAAGAGCTGTGGGATCTCACTATGGTCGGCACAGACATAGTGGCCTACACTGACCGGTTCAGCGAACTAGCAGCTCTATGCCCCGAGATGATTACCTCGGAGAGCAAGAAGATAGAAAGATACATTTGGGGTCTGACTGCTCCGACCCAAGGAAATGTGTTGTCTTCTAAGCCAACCACGTTCGATAGTGCTAAACGCCTGGCGCAGCGACTCATCGACCATGGAGTCCGCCATGGTGTAAAAGTCCCTATTTCCGAGCCATCGAGGGACGAGGACTAAAATCAGAAGTCGGGGAACAAGAGGAAGAAGAAGCGAACAACACAAGACACCCCGTAAGAGCAACAAGCGAGTACTATGTATGCCGCTACGACGCCTATTGCTTCAGCACCTGCCAGTCGATATGCTGGAAACCTTTCGAAGTGTGGAAAGTGCAACTTTCACCACACAGGAGTATGCCAGGAAATGTAGTGTCTGAACTACCACAGGAAGGGACACACAGTCTGTTTCTGCAAGTCACCGGCTCAACCGATCTCCCAAGTCCCCGGAGCTGAAGAAAACCAAGCCTGCTATGGCTGTGGTGAGACTGGACACTATCAGAGGGACTGCCCGATAATAAGGAACTCAGGTGCAGATGGACGCATTCTGATGATCACCACAGGAGAATCTACCCCGGAGTCGTCGACGAGTAGTGGTACGTTTTCGAAATAGTAATTACTTCTAAAAATTAAGTTATATTCACATAAGATTAAAATTTGGGGATAACACTTAAAAGTAACTATAACAACTCACATGTTGAAATAGGTCACGATATCCAAGAGAACTAAAAGATCCGTTTAGAGAAGCTATTATGGCTTACCATATACATCAGGGTTGTGCACAACTAAGATGTTGCAGACTTAGAGTAAGTGACTCCGCTTAGGTCCCCATTCCTTAATTGGTTGAGGATTTGAGGCAGAGTTACTCAGTCGACTGCCTTGTTCATCTTAAATATTCATAACTTATATATGGTAGACGATTGTAGTGGTACCAAAAAGGATTATGATATAAAGTATCCCCACCAGTTAGTAGAGAACTTTTGTTTGTATGTATGCGCACATAGCGGTACGATACGTAGGAGTGTTGACTTCAAAGAGAAAACAGGAAACACGGGAACATTTACAAGAGTACATTGTCGAACATACTAGGAGTACAATATCGAACATACAAGGGATACATCGTCGTATAACCGACGTTTCTTTCATTTGACCAAAACTTTGTTCGGTAAAGAGTCCGTTACTTTCATTCGTCATGAGTTGGCGTGGTCCTCACCATACTGAGTTCATATGTTTCTATCGCCTCGATCGGCAAGTTTTAGAAACTTTCGTCATTCGTATCGAAAGTACGACCTAAACCTCGATTTTATCTTTCGTATTCTCAACCCTGAAGCACTCGTGCGAAGAGTACTTTGTCCTCCGAAGCCTTATCGTCAGATGTCCGCAGACCGTCATGAAATACCACTCGTCCAGCAGACCAAGCTTGAGCACAGAGGCTAAGGACGAATACAGCCCACCTGTCACTATTCAGTGTATACGCGAGGGTGGTATATGATTATGATTACGCAGATTTAGTATGTGTGTTTCCGCCCTGTCTCCTGTTCCTTGTTTGGTTGTGGACCTGAGGCAGAGTCGCACATCCAACCATCTAACTAATTCTAATCATATACGACTTGTATACACGAGGTAATGATAGATGGACCAAGTACGAATCCTATTATGAACAGAAGGGCAAAAGTTGCCAGGTTTACGAGTGGGTATTCTGCAAATCAGAGGAGCACAACCCCAGTAGTACGGCTGAGAAAGCTAATTTCGGGACGAAATTCCCTCTAACGGGGGGATGATGTGACAACCCGAAAATTTTTAAAATTTTGCCTGGTAAAGCTCAGCCAGTCAACTTAGCTGAGTGTCAAACTCATGTCTGCTATCATTTAGCCTTGTTTAGAGTCCATTTAAAGGTCCAAAGGTTAGTACATTCAAGCATTGAACATAGAAAAGGATCGCGTGCGCTTTTAGCATCAAAACCGGGCCTTACACTCCAACACAAGGAGTGTACGGCCGCACACATGGGTGTGCGGCCGCACACTCCTCTCTTGGCAGCACACTCACGAGTATAAGTGTAGAACTCAGCCTCCTTTAATCACTTTTCACCCTCCAAGGCTTAGAACTCGATTTCTCTCTCAACTATCATCCGATTTTCAGCCTAGATCTTCAAGAATGTAAGTGTTCTTCACTTAAATTGTTGTTAATCCTTCCAAACTAGTAACACTCTTTGATTTCATCCATTTGAAATCGTGATTTGGCTAGATCTTCAAATCTTCATCCATTTCACCAAGAACACCAAGAACACACACTTGTTCTTGGCGATTTTGGACCTTCTCGAGCTTCCGGATCGTAAGTATTCTTTCGTTAAGCTTAGAACTTGATGAGAGCACTTGTTTAAAGCCTTGAAAATGCCCAGAACTCAAGAGCATGTGGTGTGTGCGGCCGCACACACAGTGGTGGCCGTACACCCCTCAAAAACCCCTCAAATCACCCTTTAAACACACCTAAAGGCTTCCATATTGTAAGGACCATTCCCAAAGCTTGTTACTACTAGTTATGAGCCTTAGAAAACGTCCAAAACATGTTCATCAAGGAGTGTGCGGCCGCACACACTCATGTGACCGCACACCCCTTTGTTTGGTGCTTTAGGGCTTCCAAAATGCCTTTCTAGCTTCAACACTTGATGAACATCAGCCCTACAAGCCTCCCCACCATTTGGAAAACGTTTTGAGCACACTTTACCATGAGTGTGCGGCCGCACACTCTTCTGGCCGCACACCCATCAAAATGGCCGTATACTCCCTTAGTTTGAATCACATGTGATTCCAACACTTGGTCAAAGTATTTCCTAGTCCCGGAAGGTGTTTCCTTGCATTTGGTTGCTTATAAACACTATATTGATGTCAATATATGCCGATATATGTCATTTAGGACTTATTGTGTCTTGGGACTTCATTCGTGGAACTTCTCATCCTTACACGCATACCCATTTGAATCACCCACATCAGGTGAGTTCATACCCCGTAATGAATCTTTTAACTGTTTTAGGGGGGGGGGGGGGGGAATACAAGTTGAACACAATGATAATTGTGTAAATGTTTGTTATAAACATCTTTCAAAATGTTACTTATGTCATTTATAAGTTGTCAAAACATTTCAAAAACTATTTTAAAGTTATGTTACTTTATAGTTATACAAAACTCCGTTTTTAAAGTACAAACATAACTTGGTAGATAAACGAGTCTTTTTAGTAACAGTCCAAATAGAACATTAGTAAGCAATAATAGGTATAGTTTAGGAGAATACTTTTCATTACTTCTAGTACAATGAAGTACAGAAACAAACAATAGATACTATGATGAGAAACAACCAATAGATACTATGATGAGAAACAAACAATACAGGCTAGACAGAGAAAGAACACACAATACAGCTAGCACATACATATACATATATATATATATATATATATATATATATATATATATATATATACATTACATTCAGTTATGTGAGCCACTTAACGGGGGCATGGCACTACCTGTCATGACCCGTTTTGTATCCAGAATCTCCTTAAATGGGGAGCGTATGAGTTTGTGTATAGATCTATACTGGATTGACTATCCTACACCTCGCTGCTCGCTACAGTGGGACTTGCAAGTCTACGGGTGCCAACGTCATTTCTTACGACGTCTTACATCGTCGTTTTTCTATAGAGTCGGTAGCAGGATACAGGCCGATCACATGGTACTTTAAATAACAACAGGTTTAAAGTAATTAGTACAGCGGTAGTTACTTAATACAACACTACAGTACTATTTCATTTTTCCCATTTCTTTCATAAAGTGACAGTACCACTTGAAAGTCAAACTCAAACTATTTTCGCGTCAAGATAGTTATAAACTAGGGAAAATATACATTTTTACAATCGACAAGCGGAACAGTCGAGTCTAATACGTAACAGAAGATGCCTTGGTAGAAGGCTACGTTTAAAAGAAAGGACCATAATGCTAGTCTTATGATTCCTTAATGTATACATCACAAGATATATATATACCAATAGAGTCCGACAGGTAATAGGATGTGTGCTCTCCGTTTCATTTCCTGTTCCTTGTTTGGTTGTGGGCTTGGAACGAATTCACCCAATCTATTTTCTACCCGATTCTATATATATGTATGCTTAGTATACATTAAGTCATCATAAGGATACCAGGTATGGGTCAGGTTAGGACACAGAGTCAAAGCACAGTTTTTCTAGTACAAAACATACTTTCCAAAATTAGTACTCTTGGTATACAAAACTAGAAACTTCCCAATAAAGGGTTTAATCCATTTTATTAAACCAGTACAATTTAAAGGACCTTAGGTGAGTAACTCTATAATACCTTAGTTTATACATCATGTTTATATATAAAACTAATACCCAATAGGTAGTTGGATGTGTGCTTTCCGCCTTACTTCCTGTTCCTTGTTTGGTTGTGGGCTTAGGGCAGATTCACTCAATTAACTTTCTATCCGATATTAGATTATATATATCAGTATAAACTAAGCTATTATAATAGTAGTCATTGTGGTCACCATTTTATTATAAGAAATAAGGGTTTTCTTAAAGAACTTTTCATTAGATATAAAGGAACCATTAAAATTAACTCCATGAGTAACAAGTGAATACATCTGGGTTATATATGACAATGATCTAACAACCAATGGGATGTGTGCTATCCGCCTAAATTTCTGTTCCTTGTTTGGTTGTGAGCTTAGGGCAGATGCGCACAATCGATTGTTTGTTTACTCTGAGTCTTATATAACTTATACCCACTTAGTACCCATAGAAGGGGTTGTAGTGTCATTTTACTTAAACTTCCATCAAAGTAGGAAATATAGGATTTTCTAGAGGAACAGGCGAGCTTTTCAAAACAGAACTTACAACTTACGATATTTTACAACTACATGTTACATCTACATTTTTAACAACACTTTACAACTTACTTACATCACTAAAATCTTATGAACTCACCAGCTTAATTGCTGATCAACTCTTTCAAATAACTTGTATTCTCAGGAGACTATTAGACAGGTGCTCGTGCTGGGAATTCAGAAGATGGAGCATTATAGCTTCAAGTCTTGTTTTGTTATTTGTTTATGAATTCTATGTTTTGTGAACACACACATTGTAAACACTTTCTTTCGAAATGAAATGGTTCATTACTTGCTTACCATATACATATCTCGTGATACTAAACATGACGTCCTCCACCCCCGAACGATTCCGCCGTTCCGGTTTTGGGGTGCGACATGAACTCGCCGAGTCCATGGGGGGAGTCGACGAGTCCATGAGTAAATTCATCCTACTCGTCGAGTAGGTTCATGCACTCGACGAGTAGGAGCCCCTGAATGCAGATTTTCGAGTTTTGCTGCTGGAAATGGACTAGAAACATTACCCTAAACTGTTTTGGTGTTATAAAACTTGTTTTAGATGGTGTAATGGTTATGCTAATCCATTTTCAATGGCTATTATCAATATTTCAAGTTTTATATGGTTTATTTATGATTCTTGAAATTGTTGATATGAACATTCATGAACTGATGAGTTTAGAAGATCATAGGAATTATTTGTAACTTACTTGTTAGGTTAATTCTTGATCTTGATGCGTTTTAATGGAATCCATAATTTGTCCTCAAGTTATGGATTACCAAAAGTCACTCTTTTAAAGTCCATTATTAATCACATAGGTTACATAAAATGAAAAGTCTCTCATTTTATTAATCCATTAACTCATAAGTTATGAAAGATGAAAAGTTTTGAAAGTTACAAAACTTGCCCTCAAGTTTTGGAACATGTAAATTCTCTTTAAAAACTTTAGTTCCAACCCCTAGAATTTTAAAAGTTAAAATTCAACCCTTATACTTTATAATATTATAAGTTAATAATATTTATATATATGTATAAGAACAAGTCGTTTTACCTTTAGTAGGCCTCATTCATGAAGCTGGTCTATAAGGGGGTTATAAGGTTGTTGCCTATAAAATGGCAGTTTAATGGGTGTCCATTCTCACCCACCGCTTCCTTGACTGGTGGAGGGTCGTTAGCCGAACGGGTAGGACAAGGACTATAATTCTCATTAAAAGTATAATGATGAATATAAAGTAACTAAACCTTTTATAAATCCCCAATCTTAGTTACTTTAGGAAAATGTGAATAAGGTGCTAACCCATGAAATTACACTTTGCACTTTGTTTAAGTCGTTAGCGGAGCGTGTGTGGTTAACCGGCACACTAACCTGGACTTAACAAGGTAGGCAAAGGGTAACTTAATGTTTATCATAGTATCGATGGAGCGCGTGTGGTTAACCGGCACATCGATTGAGGGGTAAATATTAAGGGTACCAAGTATATTTGCATGGTTATTCACACCTTGTTTTGTGATCATCGGCATCCTAGTCACAAAACCTGAAGGGCACACTCGAGATTGAAACATGCCATTGAAAAGTTCAATGAATGTCAAAAGATCTAGGAGTTTCCAATCCAATTAAAACCTAATAATTTATTTCATTTTTCATGGTGGAAATTGGTGAATCGTCATTCACCTACCTTCAAATATTTTATAGCTTGGATTACGGCATCCCTCTTCTAAGTTATAAAATATTGTGTTGGGTCCTAGCCTTAATATTTCATGTTTGGTGTTATATTAAGGACATAAATCAACTAACTTGAATATCTCCCATTGTAGATGTCTAGTTTAGACAACTATGATCTTCCCAAATCTCATGGAAATCATACTTCTCTACCTCCACCTCCTCCATTTATTCACCCTGACCCACAAGCTCGAATACTTGAAAAATTCAAGGTCACTCAAACCCTACTAGCAATGAAACATAAAGATGGAAGACATCTGTGCACTCATGTCTTAGGAATGAAGTCACACATTGACATGTTGAGAATGTTGGGTGTCGTTGTCCCAAGGAAGTTGGCTATTGACTGGGTTCTTCAGTCACTTCCTGAGTCATTAAGTGAGTTGATTAAGAACTACTATGTGACAAATCACGACATGACCCTAATAGATCTATCTTATTTTCTTGTTGCTGCTGACTCAGAAATGATGTGGCGCAATGGTCAAGCAAATATGGATGGAAGGTCTATTTCTCAAACTTCCATGGACATTGACAATGGTAACATTGGAAGTCCAGAAAAGCTTTCTCTTCCCAATGGAAAGGGATCGGCCTTGGTCAACCCGGTTGACCAAAAGGTAAAGGGAAAAGCTAAGTCTGTAATAGTGCCGTGTACCATTCCCAAAGAGTCTATATGTTTTCATTGTCAAGAGAAGGGACATTGGTTGCGAAACTGCCCTAACTACCTGAAAGATCTAAGAGAAAAGGAAGAATAAAAAAGGTTTGACTCTGCTTTAGGTAAGTCCACTATCTAACTCTGTTAAGTTCCTTATTGATGATTCTTAATACTTAATGTGACTCGGTTACATTTTGATGTTTGGCAGGATCAAGCAAAGGGAAGGAAACTTAAAGGAAGAGTATGTTGAATCTGATCGTGAAGATGGATTTCAATCGCATGGTTTGAAGATCGGATTCTTGAGCTACTACTTAAGAGTTATGATAGATTGCTAGAAAATATGTAATAGCATAGTTTTCATTTAAAGTTGCATTGTAAGGATAAGTTTTTCCGCATTTATTAAATAAATAAAATTTTGTTTTACTTTATTTTATATCTCCTTGCAATGGCATTTATGGAAAATTGATGTTTGTATGTTTCTAGCAATAATGGAAATATGAATTTGATTCCTTCTTTTGTGGTAGTGTCTAAACTTACCAAATAAGGAAAGATTCTCATCACCCAAGTTTCAGTTGGATAGAAACTTGGAATCATGCAACTTGTATTGTATGATGAATGAGAATTTCTCATCTTTGGAAAACTAAGACTAATTCCTTGTTCACATGTATATGTGAGTCGAGTGAAGGGCTAAGGAATCAAGTACACATTCTTGTGCACTGGTTAAGTCCATCACAAAAAGATCAGTAAGACTATTCGTCATGATTTACTAAAGTTTAGCAAATATGGTTATACTTACCAGTTTAAGTATAATTCTGAAACATTGGAAAAGTTTCGATGTATGGCAGGACGAATGAGAAGAATCAAATTATGCAGAAAGATAAAAGTTTCTTAAATCTGAAAAGATGGGAGAGTACTTTAGTATCATGTTTTGTGATCATCTTAATGATTAAGAAACCATATCACAATTGGTCCTCTAAGGACATCTTAGTGCATTCTTATGGCTAAGAAGAGGAATCATGAATTGTTGAAGTGGTTAAATCAAGAAGATGAGTCATACTTTGTTCCAAAACAATTCTTAGAGTTATACTCCAAGATTGTAAATAGAGTGACATATCTTAAAAGAAGGTTTATAACACTTGTCAAATGTAAGAGTAAAATGTGACCTACTCTTGTACATTTGAAATTGGTAAGTTGTGATGTTTTGGATAAAACAAAGACTAACTAAGGCCAAGTGTGTGAAGTGTTTGTCTTGATAAAGGAACCACATTATTTCTTGAATATTTGGCAAGTGAGTCTTATATGTCAAGAGGACAGTGGGAGTCTTAAAGATCTTGAAAAAGCTTCTAGATCTAATCAAGAAAAAAACCTACAGTTTATCACTAGCACACGACTTGAGGTTTATAACCTATCGTGTTGACATATTCCTATTTTTGTGCCCATTCCAGTTAAAGTTGGCTTTGCATATGAGTTCTGAGAGTTCTCAATTGGTTGCATAACAACCTGGAAGCAATGGCAGACCCTTGTACTGCCAAGTGGCAAGAAGTTAAGACTGCACAAGTTCAATCCATAAGAGCTTGGATTTGTCACTAACCTTGTCTTGTGATTATGGTTTTGACAAATTCACATGAATAGGAACACATACACCATAAAAATCTAAGTGTCATAAGGTTTCTCTCCGATTCATGAAAATGATGGTGAGGAAACACTTTCACTAAGTAGATTTTAAGTAAATAGAAATTGTGATATTTGCATTCTCAAAGTCGTTAGTGGAGCGTGTGTGGTTAACCGGCACACTAACATGGACTTGTGAGAAATGGCAAGGGTCTAGACAATTGAGACTATGATTACGACATCCCTTTTCATAGTTCTGAAATTGTTTAGACACACATGTGTGCTATCTAAGGAAAGGTGTATGATTTTGATAAAGTTTTCTGAAAGCATCTCGTATCAGAAATATGAACTTTGTTAAGAAGGTCAATATAGTATTAATTTCTAGAAGTCCAGCTGATTTCTGAGTACATGTCAAAGCTAGTGGGAGCATAAGTATTATGCTAATAATTTTCATGTTAGTGGGAGAATGATAATTATGGTAAGTGTTGCAAGTTAGCAATGTTAATTATAGAAAAAGCAAAAGTTCAATTGGGAAAAGTTGTTTTGCTATAATTAAGGGAGAGGAAATTATACTTCATTTCAATTCTAAAAGCTTAGATTGAGGTTTTAATCATCTTTAGTCAAGGA